>NC_057693.1:4706120-4870423 GCF_014466175.1 Vespula pensylvanica
TTTCTCTCTGCTTTTAATATATACAAGACAGGCTAAGGATCGTTCTCTCGCGGTCGAGGAGAACGCGTGGGCGTTTTGCGCAACGTGCAATGCTGCCGGCCGTGGCACGGACCGTTTCTCTCGATTTTTATGGGCGCACGGCCGAATTGTTTCTCGGGTCGATCGTTCGAGGGCGGCGCCGAGGCGCGTGGCCAATCGATAATCGCCCACGACGACGGATATTAACCCGTGCATCATCGGCATCGAGCATCGTTATTGGCCTTCGAAAATCCAAAATCGACAATGTATCCCACGAGCGGCGATTTACAACGAAATTCTGCCAAAAGCTTCTCTCTCTCTTTCTCTTTTAAAATATCACTTAAAGACGGTCGACCGAGGCGTAATTGCCCGTACGATAAGCTCGCCCGTAAACGTACGAGATCGTTGATCCCCGCACCCCTCCATCCCCCGATATTATCTTCCATTGTTAATCGAGATCCGAGAAACGAGGATAATTCCGTTGATTAATGTAGTAGGTGGATGGATTCGCTGCATCTTCATCAACGTTCGCCGATTCCTTCCGGGGGTTCCTCCGAGAAAGGATAAAGAAGAAATCTCTGCTCGAGAGATTATAACTTATCCACTTTATGATGCAGCATCCTTTCGAGGACTATGAAATGTTATTAATCGTCTACATTTTTCGAACGACGATTCACCGACGATAAATCGTTTCATTCTCGAGGATACCTCGTCCTCTCATCGAGGACTTTCTCCTTCGATATATCTGCACGGTTGCGCTCAATTAAATCATATCGATCGGCGGCACCTCCTTTTTTCGGGCCTTTTTGTTTTTTTTTTTTGTTTTTTTTCTTTTTCGTTCTTCGTTCGTTCGACCTTCGAAAGAAGCCGGATAAACGCGGATGCTGGAGAAGCCGGCCGAAAGGAGAGCGATCTCGTTGCCTGGAGCGCACGTTCGATGTATATAACAGTGTATCGTACCATACATACGCGCAAGTAAGTACTTACTCGAAACGAAGCTTTGGCAAAGAGAAGGAAAAAACTTCTTCCTCCGGCGTGGTTTGCCGTTAATTGCAGTCAGGTGCATGGCGTGCGGTGCAAAGCGTACGATGAGACAGATGTGCGTAAAAGAAATTAAAGCTGCTCCGATTCGGACTGCCGTCCTCGCGTTCCAATCGTTTTGACCTCTCTTCTCGCGAACGGCTCGCGTTGTGTAACGAGCTTAACATGCCTGTACCGTAGTTGGTAACGCACACACGCACGTACGCACGCACGCACGGACGCAAGGCAGAACGGCAGCACGTTTTGCATATGAAAGTGACGCCCTCTCCCGGCGATGCAAAACTCCTCAGGTCCATAGAGAGAGAGTTCTGAAGGTGCGCGCGAGCGCTCATTATGATTCATTATCAGGTCCCTTTGTGGGCAGTCCGGTTCTATTTCCTTCTTTTTCTCAGCTTCGAGCTCTCTGCGTCTCTGGGATCGGCAGCGAGCATCGACGAGTCTCTCTCTCTCTCTCTCTCTCTCTCTCCCGTGCGCGTCTCGCTTTTTCTCCGCTTTGATAGGTGCGGCAGACACCTGCAGAGAGCGGGAGGCGCGGCTAGAAAGATGAAAAAGAAATAAAATTAAGGAATCGGGAGGACGCGAAATAACTTTCCAGAGAAGACGAACAAACGTTGGAGGATTATTCGAAAACGTCTTTCGCCGATACATGGAAAATTCGGCGGGGTGGGAAGAGGGAACGCCTGCGTCTCGGGTCCTCGTCTTGCGTCTGGCCTCGAACGGTGGGCTCTTCGCGAGAAACGGCGTAAATCGGGGCCCGTGCACGTACTTGCATACGCGCCACGATGAAACAGGTGGGGCACCTGCGTCGGATGCCGCGAGAGAGTGCGCGCGAGCGAGCCGGAAGAGCGAGATGGCGAACGAGTCCAAGAGAGGGAGAGAGAGAGAGAGAGAGAGAGAGAGAGAGAGAGAGAGAGAGAGAGGGAAAGACAGAAGGCAAAGAGAGGCAAGAAGCAGGTGTATTCCGCGATGTAGCCTGCGCTGTGTATGCTAATTGGGCCAGAGTTAACGCTCGACTCTCGGGATGCCCGAGACGGGATTTAACGAGCCCCCAACAGGAAGCCTCCTTCGCCCTCCCTCCCTCCCACCCTTTCTTTCGACTTCTTAACTCCTCTTTTCTCGCTTTCTTCCTCTTGTTCTTCCTTCTTTTTCCTCTCTCCCTTCGTCCTCGTGTTCGTCTTCGTCTTCGGATTCTCGTTTATCCTCTTATTCTTCCTCTTCTTCTTTCACTCGTCGATACTCCTACCATTGCTCCAGCTGATTTCTGCTGCTACTACCTACCTGTCTGCCTACTCGACTTCGGCTTGCTTCGAGATTCGTTAAGGCGGAATTACGCGCTCGTGGCCCGCCGTGCACGGGAATACGAAATTAGGAGTCGCTGGAGGAGGAACGGAGATAGCGAGTCGATCGCCAACGCTGAACGTATAACGAGGGCACAAATCAAAAGCGACGAGGCCAAACAAATTGGCATGAATTCTTGCTCGGAAGTATGCTCCTACCGAGTATGCGAGTATGCGTATAGTCTTTTAAAAGCGTATGCACGTTCGCCTGATCGCCCGATCGCCCGACGTCTACCGTCGTCGTCGTGCGTTCCCTCGAATTTTAGATAAAAGCTTGATTCGATCCTTGTCCGAATATGATCGATCGTTCGAGGCGAAATCAATGAGCAGCTGCGATTTTCGTCTCTTAATATAGAAGATTAATTTGCATTAATCGATTTCCATAAAGTTAAATAAATCGTACTCGCTACCGTTTACGAGACATTCCGAGCGAAAAGTAATTTGTCTTCTCTCACGGATATAAAGACGATAAAATAAGCAACCTTGTATCCCGAGATTATTTAAATTTCTTACTCGTACTCTCGTTAATGATATCATGCGCTAATCTTTTCATCGAACCGTTGCGATTGGTCACGCCGGTCGATAAGATCTCGAAGAAAGTTTTATGAAGTCCGCCGTAATTACGCCGTCCGCGCACCGGCTCGCACGAGTAAGAGTTTAAGGCACCAGCTGTCATCGATTAAGTTAGTCGCCGCTTATGTCATCTACCGAGAGCCGTATCACGTTTTTCTTATTCCTTTCGAAAGTATACCTCTTAAAGGAACGAACGGCGCCTATCGGACCTTCGATTCGATACTCGACGATAAATTTTCAAAGCAAAAAATCACCGTGAGCGAACCGCCCTGCGGTTTCGACTTTTAAGAAATCCGATATCCCCGGTGAGATTTTATTCTCGAGCGGACTTCTTTGTAAAGCCGAGCTCGACGAATGCACAGGTGCACGTAAGTACACAACGGGCGAACGCATGCGAATGAAAAGAAAAGAAAGGAAAAGGAAAGAAAGGGAAAAAAAGAAAAGACGAAAAGAAATCTTGAGACTTATTCGCCGACGTGGCATCGATAAGACAAATAACCGTATAAGGGAGGTGGGCCCGACGAAACCATCGGACTAAAATCTCGCGCGACGGTCGATTGAAAAGTCGGCCACGGTGTCGGGAGCCGATCTTATCTCTCGAGCCCTCGCAGAAGTCAAAGTGGAAGACGAGAGAGGAAGACGAGGCCGTTCCGACGTTCGAGGACAGCTTGGGAGAGAGAGAGAGAGAGGGAGAGAGAGAGAGAGAGAGAGAGAAAGAGAGGACACGGCCGTCCTTATACGCTGGCTATTAATTAGCAGTTAATTATCGAGCCATTGCTCGACGACTGTCAATAACCCTCTCTTCTCTGTCTCTCTCGCTGACGTCGGATCTCCGTTGCTTTCATCGCAAAATCTCTGAGAGCTTAACCGGTCGTTCCTCTCATCGTCAGCGAATATCCTCGTATAAATCGTCGACCGTCGAAGAGGTCCAATAAAACTACAAACCTATCCTCTCGCGGTCGTTAGGTATATGCGTGTTTGGACAAGGTAAAAAGCGGATTAGCGGGAGAATTATTAATCGAACGGCGATACGATATATATGTATGTACGTACCCTCCCCTCTCAGACCGATTTATCAATCGTATTTAGTCGTCGTAGAATCCGAGCTCTCGTTTATGCTAATTTTAATAAGTAAAAGAGAACGGTCTGTAACTTTGTAAGCAAACTACTGTCGAGTATCGTTATCGATGCGAGATATTCTCCGATCTAACGTACATTCTTTTTCGACGATGATTTCCAAAAGAAATTTCTAAAAAAGAAAAGAAAAAAGAAAAGGATAAGGAAAATAAAAAAGAAGAAGAAACGAACAATGAAGCTCCTCGAATCTCTTTTTACGGTCTCATCCTCGATATCTCGAGAGAAGCTGTACTCGTGGCAACGCGCTCGATTAATTCGATTTCACCATCGGCTCGATATCGGAGCACTTTAATTCGGTCTCTCTGCATTATCTAGCCTGTTGTATACAATTAATCGGGCCATTAAGAAAGTTCCGACCGTTTTGCTACCTATATGGGGAGCTACACGTTCGCCGTTATACTCGCTCTCGGTACGCGATGCTCGTTGGCTCTCCGCCTTGGGCAGAGTCCGGTGTTCCTTTACACGCGAGACACAGTTCGCCGCGAGTACGAAGAGAATAATGAACTTGAGTCAGCCGATAGTGGATATTGGCCCTTCTTTTTTCCGACAATTTCGATCATTAAATTAGAAGGCCCGCAAATGCACAATGCGCGCGCTCCCGGTGCATATATGTAGGTGCACCAACGGTGACAATAACTATAAGTCTATTGTCTCGGCTAGTAGACTATATTTATCGGTCTATTCAACGCAAATATGGCCAGTCTACATAAACTCGCGAAAGAGAGAGAGAGAGAGAGAAGGAGTAAGTGCGCACGCCGTTCCGTTGAAATAGCGCACATAATTTGTATCGCAAGAACTCTCAGCCTTCCACGACGACGTCATTTCGAACGTTACGCAGTCCCTGACTTCTCCGTCTCCATTTTTCAAATGGGCAATTTATTGAAATTAATCGCGACGTTGATACCATTAGCTTTTGCACCGAGTCGAAGGTTGAATAAAGGGATAACTTTCTGGCAAAAGACGCGTTGAAGTGGAAAGATCGTTACAGTCGTGTCACCGGTCCGTGGTGGTTGGTGGTGGTGGTGGCGACGGTGGCGGTGGTTGTTAGCTAGAATATTCCGAGATAGCTTTAACAACGCCTATCTCGTGTGGCCAATCGATGTCACTTCGAGTTAGAGGTCCAACGTGCGATAGAAGTTCGTTTAGCCGATCACAACTTTTTATTTGTCGCATGTTAATTCGTGCGACAATTATTCATTTGCGCTCGACTTTTGCGAAAGAAACGACCGACCTCCGTGCTATCCGTGAACCGGAGTAAATGCTGCTCGAACTCTTGCTACCTGTTCTTCGTTCTTTCTTTCTCTCTTTCTTTTCCCCTTTTCCTCCTTTCTTTTTTTCTTCTTCCTTCCTTTTTTCTTATCAGCGCACGCGGCTTCTTGGAATTCCGAACGACGTTCCAACGCGCGCCACAGGAAGTCTCGGACTCACTCTCGATTTCGTGCTTCGCTACCCAAACATACTCGTGAGGCCCACGAAGAAATCGCGATGACTCGAAAGCAAAAGAGAGAGAGAGAGAGAGAGAGAGAGAGGGTCTCGAATCCGTGCCTCGATGTACTTACCCGATCGCGTTAGCATTTATTTGCCCGACGAGCGAGTATGTAAAGCATTGTTGAAACGCGCTCGGAAAGTAAGTGCAACAACAGAAACCCAACCCGAGCGAGCGTATGCAGAGGTTTGATTGAGAAGGAGAGAAGGAATAATTCATGACGGAGAGGTAGATGCGTCTCCTTAGCTCGCTCGCCGATGTTTATCGATCTCGAACGAACCCAGGAAGCCTGTCAATTTATATGAAATTAAAAATAAACGAAACCACCACGAGGATCAACGGTGTTATTTTTTAAACACTATGGACTTGGTAGGCACTCTGTAATAGTTGAAATAAAACTATCGCTTTACATTCCGCTCGTTCGAAGAACTGCTACAGTAAAAGAGAGAGAGAGAGAGAGAGAGAGACTCTCTGGAGATCTTTAACACCGTGAACGTGCATTAACATCGCTACCAGATTGCGTCCACCTCCCTCTCGCGATTCCGGCGTATGACGTATCGTCGCGTAAAAACAGCGTGAAGTTAAAGAAGCGAGCGGTCTTGGCAGTAACTTTCGTTGGCCCGCCTCTAAAAGTCAAGTAGCTTCTCTCTCGGAAGCAACGGATTTTTTAAAGAACCACGGGGCCACGGGGTGGACACCTCTCTCCCGAGAGAGGGAAAAGAAACTCCCTCTTCTTTCGCGGTACCCGAAATCGAGTCGAAAAAGCAGAAGAAATAAAATTCTCCGGAATGACGTGGCGCGGTTGTAAACAATCACGACGAACGTTTATAACGCCGAAAATTGCGTACGAGCGTGATTAATGTTGCGCTTTAACTCCCGACCAAAGTTGCGGTTTTAAGAACAATCGAGTTCCCCTTGCTCGAAACAAAAGCGAATAGACGAGAAAATGAACGGTTGAAATGGATGAACGCTATCGTGACCAAACCCGTCGAGAGTCTACGCTCGATGAACGCCCCTTCGAAACTATAGTTTTTGGTGGGAAACTTAAAGGAGCAGGTATGATAGAAACGCCGTTGCTTCGAATTCCAGGCTAGACGGTAGCGAAAGGAGTCTTAGGAATTCGCGAGAGGCCTCCTTCTCATCAATTTTGCCTTCCTCGTTCTCCTCGTTCTGCTTCTACTTTGCCGACGCGTACTTTCCTAAATTCCCACGACCTTCTTTCTCCTAAGCGAACCGATGGAACGAACTCGTGCGTTCCACTTTCGCGGGAGTATCCCCCTCGAAATTTGCCGGAAATAAAGGCAATCCTGTTTTCTTGATGCACGGCCCGCTCAAGACGATATTTCAATCCTTTGGATTTCGTGCTTTCGGTGTAAAACGTTTTCCCGAGAAAAATATGTAAAAATCGTAAATCGATCACGCAAGGAGAAATATCGTACAGATAGCCAATATAATACATGCATATTTGCGTCGTAAATTCAATGACTTTTAACGATGAGTGCAGCTGCGCGAATGTAAAAACACCTTGGCACTTGGCCGGCTTTGAAAGAGAAAGGAACGAAAACAGAGGGCGCGAGAGAAGACGAGATGTGACGAGGAAGGCTGGGAGAGAATCTCTTCTTTCCTCTTAACCCCTCGACCGAATCCTTAAGAGGATTCGGTCCGCTCCGAAAATCGCGTTTTAATAGCTTGTCCTTCTTTTAATTATTTTTACACGATCGTCAACGACGTCGACGAGAAGGAAAAGGATTCCGGCGAGAGTTCCAGGAGAAAGAGAGACAAACAGATAACCAGAGAGACAGAGAGAGAAAAAGAGAGGGTGAACGTGACTCAAGCTCTGTAACTCGAGAGTTTCTCGCGGAGGCGCCAATCTCTGCGTGCCGCTCGTAAAGAGAGTAGACTCGAAATCGGACACTCGCCCGTCCGCTTCTTCACTGTTTACACGAACCGCGAATTCTCCTTGGGGAAGCTACGACGGATTATCGAGTCGACGGATTAAAGACCGTTGTAGCGCGAGCGAATCTTCTTTCCCGCCATCCCTTTCCACATAGATATTTAGTCACGCGAGTTATATCCTCCTTCTTGAAACATTTTTCGGAATATTCGCAATATCGATCGAGGATTAGCTTAACCGATAAGGCCGAATGTCTCAATCGATGTCATTAAATAATTCCGTTCGACACAACTCCAAATCATAGGTATCGAGTTTGCAACGGTGAAAGCGACTTTTTCTACGGTGCCGATCAAAAACAGTGCCTGGCGGCGATCCGAGAGGAATCTGCCCGCTGATGTTTTCTATACGAAAAGAGAGAGAGAGAAAGAGAGAAACAGAAAGGGATATTATCGTGTCTTTCGTTTCAACGATCGGCACAGATTTCGACGATTATTATTTAATCGTCAACGATTGGACTTTGAAAGTTTGACGATGAGAGAATCTATCGACCTTGCGATTCTTTCTCTCAGCATCTCTCTCTCTCTCTCTCTTTCCATCTCTCTTAGAGTCCAGCTATCTCCCTTCGCTTTCATTTCTCCCCTTTGCACTATCTCGAAAAAATGCAAAGAGAAGCCGGAGAGACTCGAGTCACCCGGTTATTATCGTGGACATTCGTTCTCGGGAAGGCTCACCTTCTCTTTTTTCTCTTTTTCTGCACAAGAACGATAGATGTAGACGGCGGAGAGCGCGCTGCGTTGCACGCCGCATTGCAAGCTGAACGAAGCAACCGGGTGGCGAGTAAGAGATACGTCGCTGAAAGTGAGCAGACTTTTGCTCCGTTTCACTCCTCTAATCTAAAGTTCGCAAGGTTTCGCTCTGCTCGCGAGACAAAATTCAGCGGCGTATCGCAGGACTCGTCTTCGAGACTCGCTCGCGTTTCGCCTTGGTCCTGGAGCGCAACAGATACGAGGCAAATCTTAAAGGTACGCTATGGTCGAGCGTGCGTGCACGTATGTACGTACAGGCGCGTCGCGCGAGAGCTTAATCGCTCTCTTCTTCCTCCTTCTCTTCTTTCTCATCCTCTCTTTTCTGTTCTCTCTCTCTCTCTCTCTCTCTCTCTCTCTCTCTCTCTCTCTCTCTGTCTTTTTCTCTCGTGCCGCCGACGGAGGATCGAGCGTGGACGATGAAAAACCGTGGCACGCGGAACTTCGACAAGATTTATCACCTTGGAAGCATTCTCTTTCTATCTCCTCCCTCTCCTTCTTCTCTCTTTTTCTCTCTTTCTCTCTCCGTGCAATCTCTACCGCTCGTGCTCGCGTGCGTCGCACGATGAAGTCGCCGGGACGAACGACTCAAGCTCGCGGGGAATCGCTCTCTTCTAACGTACGCTATGCTGCTTTCAACTACGTACGATACAAACCGCAGGAAGTGAACGAACGCGTGGATCCTTTTAAAATAAGTGTGCATTCCATCTCGAGTTCCGTCTCCCGCAATGAGATGGATTCGATATAATTGAAGAATTTGTTTTATTATCGTGCTTATATTTATTAGATGAAATATAGATATTCGATCGTCTTAATTATCTGAATCTCTTACCGTTCTCCGATAAGTAACGTTTAATAAGTAACATTCTTTGTACGGCAGGGTATAAAGATTTGGAAAATTAGAGAAACCGATAAGAATTGTTTTATAAACGAGAACGCGCAAATACGATGGATTAAAGTGACATCATCGAAAACTCTTCGATTCCAGATAATTTGAATACGTAAGTTCGTACGAAAAATTCATTTCTTTTTTCATTCGCCACTAAACGATGTCACGTTCGTATTCGCTCTTTCACGTTTTCTTAGCTCGGCAATTCTCTCCCGACCATCCATCTCCGAATCCATTAGGAGCAAGGCGGCGTGCGCTATCGCTCCAATCAGAAAGTACTTGCACGTGTGTACCAGCTCTTACCCTTCTCGTCCACACCTAGCATTGTCGTTCAGCCGGAGCCACGCGAGCTACCAGTCAATAGAAATTCCGATAAACGAGGACCGCGAGTGACAATCACCTTGACTTTGCGCCGGCTACGTATTAAGTTGAGAATGTTGTTTGAGATAGTCCGATGATGCCAATTCACGAAGAATTTGTATTTTACATGATCCAGTAAATTTCCGTCTTCGACTTTCTCAAGAACATCGATTTTCTTATGAAAGAAGAGGGAAGCAAGGAGCTTTAAAGATTGCGCATATAAGTGAGATCGTGTTATCTATCGGTCAAAGTATCTTAACGACGTTAATATCTCGGCGCGAACGAATGCCACACACCTCGTGACGTTAACGTTAACGACCTGGCGATTGTCCGCGGTGATAGCATGCGATCCAGAAAAGGGCAATTATCGAGGCTCCGGAGTAAGAGAGAAAGAGAGAGAGAACAGAAGGGGCGGAGAGACGAGGCGCCAAGTCGTGAGCTAGTTGTTAAGTGATTCCGTTGATAACCTCTCAATCGTCCGGCAAACGGTCGAGCGGAGTATGGACATCGGCCGAAGGGAGAAAAGGAGGAAGAAAAATCGGCAAGAGAGGAAAACATCGCCGCCTCCAAAGCGAAGCCGTGGAATAATTAACGGTGGTGGATCGAAGCGACCTGGATCGAGCGAGCGTATCGCTTCCTCGTCCTCCGCGCGTGAGCCTTTTTCTTCTTTTTCTTCCTTTTCTTCTTTTTCTTCTCTCGTCCTTCCTTCGGCCTCCTCTTCCTTCTCTTCTCCAGTACTTCTGCACCAACCTTCCTCTCCTCCCTTCCGTAAACCGCGAGGACGTCGTCGTACACGACGCTAACGGTCGATGACACGACGCTGCCGCACGAACAGTTTAGGCTTAAGGGAGAGATGGTTCGATAGAAAATCAGCACATGCGGTTAAACTTACCATCGTTCGTGTGTACGTACGTACGTATGTATGTTCGCTTCTGTACCGTACGAGCTTATTATCGGTTCGATGGAGATTTATCTTACCATTTTATTAATCTCCGAGGCCGGTCATCGTATAAATTTCGGTGGCCTAGCGGTACAACGGTTTCCTCCCTCTCTCTCTCTCTCTCTCTCTCGCTCTCGCTCCTTCTCTCGCTCCTTCTCTCTACTTTCTCGTGCTCGTCGATCCTTGCCGCAGGTGCTTCAAAAATTGCCTTTGCGAATCAAAGATCACACCTTTGATACTCTTCGTAAATATGTCGAATTATCGGAGAAAAAAATCTACGAAATTCAAAGAAAAATCTTCATCTTATCAAATTTTGCGCGGATGAATATTAATCTGCTGTTTTTCGTTCGTCCACGACGATCGTTTAATAAGGTACCTAATGTAACGATTTTACCGGCAATCGAAATGCATCCGGCGATCGTCGCTGGCACGAAAAGTTTCAAAATAAAGAGAATAACCATGTGATAAACCGGAAGGAGGACGAGAAGAAAAAGGGGGGAGAGAGAGAGAGAGAGAGAGAGCGAAATTTTCGAATCAAGAGCCGAGTACCATGACGACGACGAGGATTCGCGAGCTTTCACGAGATTTGTGATCGGCTGATTGAAATAAACTGCCTCGCAGCATCCCTCGTCCGAGATTCTCGGTCCAGATCCTCCGCCTTTATTCGAGAAGTTTTATACTGGTCATCGACTTCCTCATGGCGATTCGTAACTTACGTTATATGTTCGAGCGATGAAATCGGGATAAAACTCGTCGATCTGCCGTAGATTAAAAGCGAGATCGAATACCGTATCGCATCTCATCCATCTCTCGTTACAGTGATTATCTCGATCTTATCGGCGTAAAGATGTAGATTCCAACGATCTTCGCTAATTGTACGACGTTTAAGAGCTGTTTTATGATATTCCTCTTTTTAGAAAGTTTTACGAGATGTAACGAGGTCTTAAGTGTCGATTAATTCATGATGGTAACGGCACGCGCGTTCACGATTTATCGAAGAATATTGAAAGACGTATGGGCGAGCGTCGGAAATTAGCATATTTATGTATACTGAAATTAATAGAAAACTAATAAAATTCACTTTGGATTCGCTTCTTCTTTCGAAGTTATCTTAAAATAGACTCGTACAAGCCCTCCTGCCGTGAGATATTATTCTCTTTAATTTAAGACATATTACGGTAGTATCCCATTCGCTATCGAACGTAATCATCCCTGTCCACGTTACAGTTCATGATTCAAATAGAATCACCTTTCGAACGGAGAACGATCGAGGTGGAGCAGTAGCACCGAGCGAAAAGTCTTTGAAGGCGGATACTCGAACAATACAGACAATGGCGATCGCGCTTTATCTCGAGGCAGATAACCGGTGTTCGCGCAACGGCTTCGAGAATTTTTGGAAAGCGACTATTATTGTCCACCGAATCGGTGGACAATGAGAGAGAAACAATGTACTCGCTCGTTTCGTAAAAACGTTTCCACCTACGAGTTGGACGCCCACGCAACGCGAAACGACGAGCGCCAGCCAGGATTTTTGTCACGGTCTTCCAAAGAGGAACGAAGGAGATCGAGAACTAAAGAAAGCGAAAATCACGAAGATTCGATACTTTGAGAGAAAGGAAAATGCTAATCGATTATCTTGTTTTCCGCTGCACGCTCGTCTTTTAATCTCACTTTATTTTTTTTTTTTTTCACAAGTTGAAGCGACAGACGTTGATACGATCCAAGTGGTTAGCTAGGTACAAGTTCTTGGTCAAAGTTCGAACAAACTTCTCATTCCTCGGGTTAATTTTACAAGGGAGCACCGGGTCCGAAGTCGAATTCCAAGGATGGAATTTCGCGTGGACGGTCCAGGCGAGGAAGTTCGGTGCGAACGGTCGACGGTCACGGAGGCGAAAAATGTATGAAGGGCGAGAACCGGCAAGGACGCTCGTACGAGCCATAAAGAATCACCCGCAGCTCATAAAGTAACGCTAGATCTTATCGGTCGCGTATGCCGAACGATCCTCCTCCGCTTGGCCGTACCGGCTGCGTATTTTTTGGTGGCGCGTATACGGGGTGTCCGATTTTATCGCCGACGGTCACCTTTCTCCGCGCGACCGTGTACGATAAGTCCTCGACGTCCGAATACTTTTGTAGCGTTTCGAACGAACGAGGTCCTTAACGAGAACACACTCGGGTAGGACTTTTATCATCGAGTCTTACAAAATACGCGTGTATACGCAGGTGTGAATCAGCGACACGGTCGAGCTTCAAAGTAAAACGCAATCGAGTTGAAAAATAGGTAGAACATTGGAGAAGAAAATTTGGCAAGCTTCGGAGAGGAATAAAAGTAGTCGCGGGGAATAAAGTAAGGTCCGGGTCGCGACGGGGTCGAGCGGTCTCTCTCTCTCTCTCCCCCTGTCTCTCTCCTTTCCTCGTGGAGAGGAGGAAGGAGGGACAATGGTCGAGTCGGTTCGAAGCTGGTAGGTATAGGTGGGATATACTCCTCGCGAGCAGAAACGACCGTCGTGAACATTGTCCTCGAAAAACCATAAAATAAAGCAACGGCCGTGGTGGCTCGTTGTTGGCATTGCTGCCGTCTGGTTTCGGTCGGCTCTCTCTCTCGAGAGTCGTCTTCCTCCCTGCTAGCTTCTCTCCGCTCCTACCTTCGAGCTCGTCGAGATTCGAAGCGAATCCCGCGGCGCGGATTCTGCTCCCGATGTCGTCGATGTATATGCATATAGGAGAGAACCGGTAGAAGAGGGAGAGAGCGAGAGGGGAGAGTCTCGCTCGGTTTTGCGACCGCGGTGTAATCGACGCACGAGTGCCTTTCGCGCGCGAGCGCGCACGTCTGTGTATCGAAGTCGTTCAATTTACCCTCTTTGGCGCGGCCCACTCTCGGAGGTACAAGCGCGAGTCGATCCGCGAAACAACCGCGACGAGATGCGCCGTCGTTTTCGCCCTGGCTAATTTACGAAACGACACCCACGTAACACCACTGACCGCGAACGCGAACGGTACCTTCTCTCTCTTTCTCTTTTTCTCTCTCCTTCTCCTTCTCCTTCTCTCTCTCTCTCTCTTTCCCTGTCTCTCTCCCTGTCCCTCTTCCACCGTTGTATCTTCTCTCGGCCAGGTGGGACGCGTTGAAAGGAGAACACGATCACCCGTGCGTTCGGGACGAGCTTCCAAGGGAAGGGAGACTATTACGATTACAAAACGAACGTCACGCGAGTATTCTCCTTAATAGGGGCTACGTGACTCTCTCAATAAGATCTTATTGGTAGACTTGTTTTTATCTCAAATCTATTTCTATCGGTATCCAACTTTACGAGTTAAAACTATAAAAAAATTCCAGACAAATAAGAAGAACTCGATCGCGCACTACGTTCGTCTATCTCTCGAGGAAAATTGTTCAAAGTATTTATCGAAGTAGCGATTAAAGGAAGAACTTTTCAAATCGCGAGTACTTCCATCCGATTTACAGTCTCTGCACATATTTCGTATCCTTCGAGATGGCGCGTCGAATCGAAGAAGCTCGATCCAGTCGCGAAATCCTTTTGCTAACGTTCGAACTCCCGCGCAACCGGTCTCGGCATCTTGGGATCGGCATCGGCAGCGACACACCACCGTACTGTTCGGACCGACGTCGTTTCAATCGACACGGAGATAAACCACGGAGTTTGTTTCGTCGTGCGTCACGGAATAAGGCGCTTATAGGTGTATGGTCCAAACCGGCAGCATCCGTAGGTAGGTAGCCGAGAGAGAAGGACCAACGAAACGTCTTCGCGTTACGCTGCGAAGCGTTAAGGTGCTCTCGGCCGATATTCATCTCGTAGGCGCTCGCGCGAACTTGATTTATCGGCTTCCCGCGATAACCCGCTAAGGAGCGAGCACGACTGCGTGCTGTACTCTTCCGACCCTTTTCTTATTCTCTCTCTTTCTCTCTCGCTGTTTTCGTCGTGGCGAAGAAGAAAATAAAGAGCGAGGAGAAAGAATGGGAAAGAAAAAAAGAGTTTCCATAATAAGAGGAACGTGTCGCTCTTCCTCTTCATTCTATTTCTTGTTTTATTTTTTCGGACCTATCCGATTCCAGGAATCGACATAAATCCCGCCGGTTTATAATCTGCGGTGGAAGGCACGCCGAAGATACGATCGCTTCGAGAGCTCGTACAGAACGCCACGGAGAGTGAGAGAAAGGAGAGAAGGATCATGCGGCAGGTGTTGGCAGGGGCGGATTTACGCGTCGACGGTGTAGGTGGATCATTAACCTTCGCAAATTTTTGGAAAGCTTCGTTGTTCCCCAGCAACGTTTTCTTCTCGGTTCAAATCGACGTACCTGTCCCTATACGATAATGATCCTTCTCGATCGTTCGTTAGCTTACCATCGTAATGATTTATCGCCGATTTAACGTCGCTCTCGACATTTTACGAGGATTCCTCGATGAAGTTTTTTTTTTCCTTCCTTTCCGTCCGTGAGAAATATCGAGAAATATACCATTTCCGACTCGTTCAAAGTTTAACCAGTTCCAATCGATGGATTATTACGAGTAGGCGTTTATTAGTCGTTCGCTTAGATCGACGCTTGCGTCCCTGTGTATTGGTATGCGAAATTAGCACGTCAGGGTCGGTGGTCTTCGGATTTTTTATTGGCGCCGCCGTACGGTTGGCCTAGAATCGCACGCGCTATCAATCCGCAACTCCGAAACGTAGAAAAGTGAATGCGAATGGTCGACTAGCTTTCTTTCGCTTAACAATTCGATTCGTTTACGATCTTTCGAGCAATGAGAACTCTGGATGGCTTTGTGTCATCGCTGAACGACGCTAGGAATGCGGTAAGCTATAAAACGTGAAATATGAAATATTAAATAATCGTATGACTGTAAGAGTTATCGTCGATCGACCGTAAGTGGAACCTGCCAGACGCAAAACCAACTTGGTTCGCCGAACGTTTCACGATCTCGTGGAATCGAAACGAAATGAGATATATCTATTTCTTGCGTTTTTAACGAAAGAAACGTATCGAATCGATGAAAAGCGTGACGACACGGTTTCTAATCTCACGAAAATATCGAGAAACGTGGGCTTCTTCCGAACTAATCGCGGTAACTTTACTTTGATATCGCGATCTTTCCGCTCCAGTAAGTGTCCTACGTTTTTATTACGACCTCTTACAAGCGGTTGTAAGAGAGAAGCGCGAATGCTCGCGGCCGATTGCCATATAATTCCATGGTAAAGCTGGTGTTAACTTACGGAATCATACCTGTCATTATCCGCGTAATCTTCACTCTTGAAAACGTTCTACGGCCTTCTCGGTCGATGCATTACCGCGTTTTTAAAACTCTCAACAATGTAGCCAAAGGGTAGATATCGTTTCGAGCTACGAAGTAACACTAACCGATATCCAAAGGGAATTATCGGTAGACGATGCTCGTTAAAAAGATTACTTATGTTTGGTGTTTCGTTCGTAACAGGTCAGGAAACTTTTAAGAGCAAAACGTATTTTATAAGATCCCACGTAATTTCTCAAAGATCGAGGAGGAAAAGTAGCGGCAGCGTGAAAAGGAGGAGCACGAGGCCGTCCGAAATTGTGAGAACCACTATCCTAAACTCCGATCGATCTTCTTTGAAACTCGATACAGGACGAACAAACGCCCACCGACCTTACGCCGGAACTGCGACGAGTGAATCCTTCCACGCGATCCTCAGGCTCTCACGCATTTCCATGTATAAGGAGCAATAGCCGAGGAAATCTTCCCACAAAAAGTAACAGGTAGGTATCCAGTTTCCATTGAGCGACAGGTAGAGGTTCCTCGTCAATACCTTCGGCTTCGAGAAGAATCGTGAAAGGAGATTTCCTATGGTCGAAGGAAGGAAGGGATGCTTCTTCACGAAAAATAGATTAATGTATGCACAAATTTTCTTCGGCGAGAAGGATTTTTTTCCCACCGGAACAAGTGAACCTAGATTCTAATAACGCCTAGCTTTTCTTCCCTCTCTTTTCCATGTCACCTGTAACCCCTCGTATCCTTCCCCCCTTTTCCAAACGATTTCGATAGGTTCTCCTCTATCCCGAGAGACTAACTCGAGAAACGTCGGAAAAGGTGTTCTTTCCCAGGACGAACTTATGAGAAAACGTTTCCTCCGTTCGGACGGAAGGAACATGACTCTGCGCCGTCTCTCACGCTATTTTTCTTTTTTCTCAAGCTGGCAAGAATATCCGATACTTATTGGAAGGATCGATTCTATAGGTCATTTAAGCTCTATCGATTCGACAATTTGAATTTTCCATCCTACCGTTTGCTGGAAAAATGTCTCGGTTGTAAGAATGGCTTTTGTAGATTCTAATCGATGGATCGAGAAAGTTGATGATCGGTTATTAAAAGACATATTAAATTTTCCTGTGTGAATTCTATCTCACCTCTCTCTCTCTCTCTCTCTCTCTCTCTCTCTCTCTCGCTCTCTTTTACTCTTGTTCGGAGGAAGATCCATGAAAGGAAGGAGAGAAAGAGGGAGACAGTAAGAAAAGGAAAGAGAGAAAAAGAGAAAGAGAAAGAGAGAGAGAGGGAATCGCTTTCTCGTAGCCCCGTGAGAACTGGAGACAGCATCAGTACCGAGTTTATCGTTGGCATTGGTGCTTGCCGCTCGTCGTCCCGTCCATGGTGTCGTGCCGGCGTCAAGCGACTCCAGACGTTCACGATATTGCGTCCACAGGCGCCGCCTTTGGCACGATCGAACCTTTGTGCTCGCCTCATCCGCCCGCAGAAGCTTTATATTTTCATGCTAAATATCAAGGTTCGAGACGGAAGGAGGTCTCGTACTGTCCTATAACGACGAAAGTAAAAGCCAACGTTCGTCTTGTCTAAACTATAGGAATTATTACAATAACGAGTACATAAATATTTTCTAAGAACTTTACGCTACTATTTCTACCTAATGTTTACGTTTCTATTCATTGAAATAATTTGAGATCGAGTAGTGGGAAATAATGGCTCATACGTTTACATTTTATATCCTCTATATTCGTAGTACGCTGTATACGTTGGTAAGAAAAAAGACGTTTCGTTTTCAATGACTTCTGCGAGTAAATCACCGGTGATGACGTAATGAATGACCTTGGATAAGCAGGAATCTTCTTTAACAGAGGACCGAGTCGACTACCAGAGTACATAAACGACGATCGTTATCGACGTAGGTGGGCCCGAAAGTGGGGCGCGGATAGATCTCATCCTAGCGATCTTTCTCCTTCTCTTTCTCTCTTTCTCTCTCTCTCTCTCTCTCTCTCTTACTTACCGATAGCATGCGCGCGCTTTTCGATCGTGATTCTCGTGGAATACGAATCATTACGCTCTCGATAGAAAGAAAGAAAGAGAGAAAGAGAGAGAAAGAGATAGAGGTTCCATTCTTCGGAAGGCGTTTAAAGCCGTCGATAATGGCGGAGTTTCACATAGTGGATTCATCCACGCCACGTGAGGAGGAATGAAATTTACTGCGTCGTTGACACGTGAGAAAGGATCGAGAGATGTCTAGAGGAAGAAAGAGAGAGAGAGAGAGAGAGAGAGAGAGAGAAAGAGAGTGAGAGGGAGAAAGAGAAAGAGAAAGAGAGAGAGACGAAGCCGATGCCTAGCTTGGTGTGCTCTCGAAGAGGAAGAAGGAGAACGTCGATGCTCTCTCGCTACTGCCGCCGCCATCGTGTTGCTCCTGGCCCCGGTGCTTTACGTGGGAAACTAGAAAAGGATCGATCGACGGATAGCTACTCCAATTATCGTAGGAGGAACACGAATTAATTAGCGGCCGTTATCGATCCACCGGGTCAAACTCGTACCTTTTTCCTTCTCTCTCTCTCTCTCTCTCTCTCTCTCTCTCTCTGTTTCTCTTTCTCATTCTCTATTCTTTCTTCTCGTTCATTCTCGACCTCCCTTGGCGTTCTATGGCATTCGCCTTAAAATCGAGTAGCGCGAGCCTATAAATGTAGGTAAGAGAAAAGTTTCGAATAGGAAGGGCGCCGATCGCGGGCAGGTGCGGGCTCCGTGTTAGTCTATCTCTCTCTCTCTCTCTCTCTCTCTCTCTCTCTCTCTTTCTCTCTCGCTAGACCCACGGGACCCCATGGGAGCCTTCCTTCGAAGGAGATCCCGACGAAGGGGGGCTGAGAAACTCGGTGGACCACCTTGCGGTCATTCCATGGGAAATGCGACCCCGTCGATCTATTATAACGACTCTAACGCCGGTGAAGATCTATTTCCTACGAGGCTGTCTCTTCTTTTTATATGACTTTTCCTTCCGTCGTCGAAACGAACAAACGTTTCGATGTTTCTCGTGGAGTCCTCTTTCGATCTCGCGTCACTTGGAGTTTCCTTCGATGGAAACTGCGAGTACAAAGAGCACGGAGTGAGTCTAGACAAAACTCAAGCGAGATCTATTAATATATGTATCCTAGTCGCGCGATATATTAAATGCAAATGAACTTTCGACCTGAAAGATGTAACGTCAATAAATTACAATTTCGATAAGTCTCGCAAGTAGGCAAGTGCAAGAGCGTCGGATTCGTAACACGATCCGGAGGAAGAGGACTAAGAGTTCGTCGATGGAACAACGTCGAAAACACTTTCGCACGCCCCTGAGGTATAATCGGTGTTCACCTGTACGCGGGAAAGAAAGTAGTAGATGGAACACGGAGTCTACGTAGGAACGGAAAGGTGAAGTCTCGCTGGGGGGAAACTGTATAACGTTCTAGGCACCAATATAAGACCTGTCGTTGAGTAAAGCTTCCTTTCTTCTCCTTCTCTCTTTCTTTCGTTCGTTTCATTTCTCCTCGCAACGAGGGCACAGCCTGCATTTATTTCCCATAGAAACAGAAAATCGTTTACGCGTTCGCAAACGACAAGAAGCGAAGAACGATATCTATTATTCCTTTCTCGCAACCGTTTGGCTACAATTTTATTCCTATGATCCGAAACGCAATGTCCACTTTATAATTAAACATATTCACGAAGGAGACAATAAGTCGATAATGACGTATCGATGTGAAAGGACACATCGAAAGTCATCGCGCCTCGTTATTCGGCCGAACGATTTCTCCGGATTTACTCTAAAGTTCATACGCGCGATGCGAGATCGTGTCGTTCGTTTTTTCGTTCGACGTGCCTCGAGAGTGATCGAGGAGAGGCGAAGAAGAAGAAGAAGAAGAAGAAGAAGAAGAAGAGAGAGAGAGAGAGAGAGAGGAAGAGAAGGAAGCTTTCCGAGCACGACGATAATGCTATCATTGTGAGAGGATCGGCGAAGGTGGCACGAGAGTGCGCGCGAGGGCTTCGTCGTCGTGTCTTCGAAGAGACTCGCCTAATAAAATCTGAATACACGCGGAGGCCTCCCGTTCCGATGGCATGCCTGACACCAAGACAATCGCCGATGATTGCCGTTAAGGAGGATAATGGATCCTCGCTATCCCTTCCCATTCTTTTCTCCTCGCTTCTCGGTGCTACTCTCTCGACTCCCGTCTTCTCCTCTCTCACCCACAGCACGCAAGGAACGCGCAATTTCATTCTAATTGATCATCCGTCCGCGTCAACACATTCCTCATCTCCTTCTCTCTTTATCTCTCTCCTTCTTCATCGTCACGTCAGCTTAAACAAATACGCACGTAATAACTCGCAAACATATCCGTCTACGATCGATAATTCACGATCGACGAAGGTATTGCATAATTACACGTCCGATCCTCGAGCATTCCCTGTCTATTTTCGATGTTAAACATTTGCGCGTTACCTCAGGAAAGTCTACGTAAACGTAACTGGATGGGAGGGAGATAAGGCACCGAGTAAAAATATTCCATCGCGAGCGCGCGCTAAGTCCAAATACGATTATACGGAGGAATAGCGATCGACGAGAGTCGGCACGTGCGACCGTTAATTATCGTTAAAATTAATACACCGCAGTAATTCGGAGAGATCGGGATTTACGAGTTCGAAGAAAAAAACGAAGAAGGAGAACGAGAGGAAGGTTATCGACCTCCTCCCTCCTATTCACGAGGATAATATCCACGATCTCGAGGCTTCTCCCACCGGGCACTTTTTATCCAGCTTCCGGCTGGAGATCCCTACGGTGTGCACGGTGTCGGCGCACCGGAAGCGTTTAGGCCTCGTCACGCTTGTTTTAATTACGTGAACAGGCAACCGTCTCTCCTTCTTTCTTCTCTATCCCGTACGCACGCATGCGGGCTCGCGCATCCACCGCTCGGTCTTACTCGCACACGTAGACGTCGATGCGAGACGGGATAGATGGTAAATAGGTACTCGTTTCGACACCTGGCACTAACCCCGCGCATACCCCGCGCACCGTACGAGGGAATTAATTTTTTGGATTAGGTTATCGCATCCTAGTCGACCTGCTGCTGACGCCGCTACCTATTTCGCCGAGGAACGAGGTTAAGACCGGCTAAGCAGCTTTGTGTTAATGAAGTTCCGGGAGGAGACGGACCACGCGTCTTTTTAACCCCTTCTACGTCTCTCTCCCACCTACTTCCACGGGATCATTAAGTATTCAGTGCTACTCGCGCGTGCGTCTTACGCATAAAGGCAACGCACTTGAAGATAATGTCGATAATATCGTAACCGTGTAATTGACTTTAACGTCAATCCAACGTCCATTGGATCGCTCGTAGGAGACGTTTCGCTATGCTCGATCGTTATTCTCATTATGGAGATAGCGACTTTGTTGGTTCCGCTGCGATGACGACGACGAGAGGATAATCCATCGTGCTCGACTCGAAGTCGAGTCGAGTCGAGTCGAGTCGAGTCGAGTCGAGTCGAGCCGAGTCGCGCTCCGTTCCGTCTGGAAAAGAAAAGATAAAATCATGATTGATTAAACACAATTCAATAAAGTACAATAAACTATTACTAAAGTTAATCTTTAACTCTTTGACTCGATATACCGTTTAAAGAATGCAATAACGAATATTCCGTACAATTCGACTTTCATTTTCTTGTTTCTAGTCGTCTCGTTCCTTAGAAAATTTGACCGATGATGGTTGCCATTCTTAAGAGACTATCTCGCGAATAATTAAAGGAAAGTTTTAAAGGCAATATTCTCCGTCTCTTTATGCGGCCGATAAAGCACTTGACGTACAGGCGTCGAAAAAAAATGCTAATTGTAATGATCACGCTAATGGGAATTAACCACACACGGTGCTACGAGAGGACGTTTGCGGTTCAGCCACCCCGGTGCGGACTGGCTCATGACGCGGCCGTTCTCTCTCTTCTTGGTACGAATATGCCGCGTGGATCTTAGGGGGTCTTAAGAGAGCATCGTGAGAGGAATAACTTTCGTAGCAATCGCATGCTGCGAGGTCGTAGGTACTCGCCGGTAAAACTCGATCGTAAAACTTTCGTGGAATGTCATTAAGCTTGCGACGGGATGTCGATGAGACGAAAGTTTCGAGAAATTTTTCTTACGAGTCGAAGAGAAGAAAGAAAGAAAGAAAGAAAAAGAACTAACGATTCTCGACGATATCTATCTCTTGTATCTCGAGAAATAAACGAGAGAAAACTTTTTCGACGGTGGTTGGCTGAAAAATTCTAACGAAAACGTGGAATAGAAGAGGTTATTCTCTCTCTCTCTCTCTCTTTCTCGTCTCGAATAGGCGGATCGCGTCGGACGCGAATGAAATCAACCGCGAGTAAGTAAGTACGAGCCTCCATCCCCCGCCCTCGAGAGCAGGCACCCTCGTCTTTTCTTATTTTTCTTTATCGGACCTTCCAGAAGGAAGATCCTTTCGTCTCAGCGGTAGTACTATCCGTTTCATCGGCTCATTGTCTTCGCCGTCCTCTACCTTGTCTATTTGCACGCGAATCCTTTGAAGAAGCCGCTGCCACTTTTTCGTAGTTACCGCTGTTAAACTAAGCGAGAGGCATTCTTACCGCAAGAAGGCGAGCGAGCAGCTTGCTTTCTTGGGTTCTCGTGGTCGGTACACGTAGTATAGTCTAGACTGGATAGGTATATCCTGGACCTTGTTTTCAGGTCGGCATACGAGAAGGTCAGCGCCACGCTTTGTACCAAGTGGGTTAAGTTACTCGAGCGGGAATTCCTTGAAAAGATGCTTCTCAAGATGCTTTCGGTACGTCCCGCCCTCGAGTAGATCCTTCGCGATACAAGATCGAAGATAATGCGTATTTTGAATACGTCATTGTAAAATACCGATGCCACGTTAAACGACGAATTTGAAATGTCAGCGAGGTGTTCGAATTTTTTTGACTCCCTTTCCACCTTCCTATTTTCTTCTCGCTTCTTACTTTCGTAAATGATTTTTTTACTCGACTTTCTTACGACCTCTTTCGTCTGGTTCTTCGCGTTAGAAGGCGGTCAGAGGGCAAACACAAAAATGATCCCACGGTCCTTTGAAACGGCAGCATCCTTTATTACCAGACGTTTGATTCAGTATCACGCCTCGCTCGCACGAATCTCCATGCTCCTTTTCACAGGACGTAGAACGCTTAACATATGAAATAGTCTCGTAAGGGATGAATGGAGGCGCGTTGCTTTTGTCGGAATTATTTCTTCTTCTTCATCGTCTTTCTTTACCAGCAAGACGACAGGTTCGCGCTATCACGTGGGTGAGGTCACGCTCGGACACGTATGCCTGCACGCATAAACGCCTTATTATAGTCCTTACACTTTGGTATTCTCCTTGAAAAAATCGTCAAGAATAATCTTCTCCTTTCTTCGTTTCTCCTCGTGAATATTCCGGGTAAGCGACGATTCTAAGAAAGTATTGTTCTTACAAATATCCGAAAAAGAAAGAGATAGAAAGCTATGAAAGATTTGTATTTAATAGAACCGAGAGACAGAGAGAGACAGAGAGAGAGAGAGATGCTTCAGTCGATACACGTCCATTTGGCTAGGAACGAGAGATACGAATCGCATGCTCTTTAAAGGGGTCACTTATCCTGCATCGTACAAAAATGCCTTTTGCCCATTGAACGGACGACATGGAGCGTGCAGAGATCGACGGAGATCGAGACGTTCGTTGCGAAAAGCGTCGTGCCGGTTTCTTTTCGAAACTCACCACTTGACTCTCTTAGGCTGGCACAATGACGCAACGGAGGACTTACGAATTTCTTTTCTTTTTTCTTTCTTCTTTCTTTTTTCAATGTGTGTACTGTATATACCCCTTTTCCTTCCCCTAGTCGAAACAGCGTGCCCTTTTCCTTTCTCCTCCCTAAAGTTGCATCGATCGACGAGCCAGTGATCGCCTTCTGTCCTTCTTTTGCTGTTCCAAATGCGGGTTCATTATTTTCAGGTTTCGAACGTGCCCGCCGAGATCATGGGACTTTAGGGAGGAAAGAAGAGGCTTTAGGGGTTGTCGAACACCGGGGTGGCATTTTCGCGGCAACACACGCATCTTGGATCAAAGAGAGAAGCACGAGCAGGCCTGAGAGAACGTCATCGAGCAATCGGACAAGTGCCTTCTCTTGTTCCCCGAAAGCCACCGGACGTAAACGTCAACGGCCATTTAATTGGCATTCGACGATGCGTTTTTGATTCGATCGTGACGACCCTCGACCACCCGGGGAGAGAACGAAAATCGTTTTTCGCGTGGCTCGTTAGCTTTTATATTTTTTTCTGTCTCTACGCGAAACCTTCATTTTAGAAAATGATCTAATCGAGGATAAACTATTTTAAATATATATATCTAGGTCTATATATATATATATATATATATATATATATATACACACATATACATACGTGTATATATTTTTTCTCCTTTCATTCGATCTCCCCTCTTTATACTCTTTGTGAATTGTTAGCTCGACGTAATCTCCGCTTCGAAAAGGAATAATTCTTCTTATTCTAGAAAGAACGTCTCGATGCAGCTTGCATTTCCATACCGGTAGTAGTATGCGAGGAGAGAGCGAGGCGCTAAAATAGACGGAAGAATTTTTTTATTATAAAAAGGACCGAGCGTAGACGCATTATGCTTTAATCCCCGATGTAAGTCTCGCTCGTTCGACAATGCCGTTCTCTGATTTCGATCTAAAAAAGAAGAAAAAAGAATAGAAGGAAAAAAAACCGTAGGAGAGCGAAGATCGTGTAGGTAAGTACCTAGAACATGGTAGGGCTGGCCGGTTGGCCGGCCGGCCGGCCGGTCGTGCGACTCTGAATGCGCGTCCGCGGTAGAAAATTAAGACAGAGAGTGGCTTTTGAAGAGCGGCAAACTGTATTATGATGAAAATTCGTAGGGAGCGATTTCGATTCGACGACGTTGACGACGAGCTTCGATCCTGTCGTTGCGCTCGCTCCTCGAGATCTGCTGTACGAGATACGATAAGATCTCAACGGTCGGAACGCCGAGAGCAATGAAAGCTTCTCTCTCGGCCCTTAGGAAAGAGGCTGCAGGAGTAAAAAGCATGCTTTAACAATAGTCAAGTGTCGTGATTTGTGTCACGGCTAGGGGTGCATGCGCCTTTCCTTTTTTCTTTCCTTCCTTCCTTCCTTCGAGTCTTAATTAACCCTCGTTCCCACGTGACTTCTTAGTCCCTTAGCAATAGGGGGGTCTTACCTTCGCGAAGTCGTAACGTACTTTTCTCCGCTCCGTTAAACATCGCTAAAAAGGAACGAGATCGAGGAACCCTCCTTTCCTTTCGAGTCAACCGAATCACTTGCCACATCGTCACCTGCTTTTTTAAGCGCGCCAACAAACTATTATCGGACGATAATCCACTCCTTTCCGCTTTTCTATATCATAATCGAGGATAAGAAAAAGGTATCGGGAAGTTTGACGGTAAAATGAGATTGCTACCCTTGGCAAGGAAGTTCAAACTATATTTAAACCGTATTAACGCAAGTGCGAGAAGCGTTTACGTGGATAGGTCCAAGGTAATTCTCAGCGTGCACGCAACGAGGTCTAACCACATATACGATAGGGTGTTGTCTATTCATTACGCGAACGCCTTTTGCCACGTAAACGTATAGTTTAATGGCTCAATATTCCAACAGCGATCATAGATCACAGCCTAACGCAAGGGGTCGGCACTTCCTCGCTCCCACGTAACACCAATATTGTTTCCACGAATGGCGAGAAATGTGCCGGTGGCGTCATGACGCCCTCTTTCTTTCCTCTCCCTCCCTTCGCGTCGTTTATTTCCCTTTCTCTCTTTCCGCTCATCTCTCTTTCTGCGGCGGAGTTAAGCGTTCGTCCACTGGCGTCAGAGTAATGGCAACTATTAGGGTAAGTACCGTCTTAGCCTCGAGGAACGAGCTCGAGCATCGCTGGACCGCGCTCTAAAGCATCCTCTCGACCTGCTCCTCCTCGCGTTTATTATACCAAATAAAGCGATGGAGGCGTGTATCCATTCGTATGGTCCTTGACGTTTAACAATTCCCGTCCCCCCGTTTCTCATTCTCTCTCTCCGCGTCTTGCACGCGCGTTCGATGCGCTGCAAGAGAAATGCCTCTTGGCATTAATAACAGCTTTACCAGAGTTCCGAACGTTAACTCGAAATCGTCGCTTCGATCGATCTTTCCCAGAGCGAGAGATTTCTAAAGGTCGATTCGCGATTTGAAGTAGCTAGAACGCGATATCCTCGTAGAGAGAGGCAAACGCAACGTACGACGAAGACAAGGACGTGATACGCGGTAGGAAAATGCGTTTCCAACCAGGTACAGGACTTTTGACCTCCGGCAGATGAGTTGCTGTCCCGGCCTGTAATCTCGCGAAAGACGAGGGAGACGAGGCCCACCGAGAGTCCTCGTCGTCGGCAATCTTAACTCCGTCTCGTAGGAGAAACGGTGGCAATATGCAGCGGCGGCGGCGGCAGCAGCAGCCCTTTTACCATACCTTGCCATAGCTCCTGTGGAAGCAAACGAGTAATGGAAACCCTGTGTTAGCACGTTCGAGTCCGGGCTTCCAGCTCGTTTCGACCCCATGAGAACTCGGCCTAAGTCAAATCGACGATAGCCGGCGTGTTTGGTTTCGACCAAACGGGGAATTTCTCTCGGAGACTGTGCTCGGCTTTTTGTGCCATCGACCTCTCTTTTTCTCTTACGAATCGTTTCCTCTCCGTTACGCGAGTATTCTTACGACGTAAAGAAGATGCAAAAAAGATATCCGGCGTAAGTCACGCAATCGCATGTATGTTATACCGAGCGAAGCTTTTGTTAAAATCGATCGGATATTCGTATGAAATCGATAAAAACGAAAAAGAAGACGAATAGGCGGTAACGAATGTTATATAAAATGTATCGAAATGCAAAGTTCGTAAATCCGTTGCATAATCGAATAGGAAGGATCGAGAAAGAACGAATCGTTTCGTATAATTCGAAATCGATGCTCTAGCGTTTCCAGCAACGTGGATGGCAAAGGTGTATCCGTCGTGATTCGTTCGATCTCGAAGGGAACAATTACAAGAGGCGGTAGTCGTTAGCCTATGCCCCCCGTTAGTATGCGCTTCGTCACACCTGACTGCTCGCGCACATGCGCCCGTAGTCGCCGCTTCTCTACATCGACTCGCAGCGTAACGATCCGTACCGTTGCGTTTCGTAACGTCTGCTGCTTCTAATAGAAAAGAAAGACGTCGAATTCCGTTGGTGATCGTTCCGACTTTGATGACACACCGACGTAGACCCGTTCATTTTTGTCTCTCATCAACTAATACGATTCTAACGAGCTCGATCGAAAAATTTTTTCGAGTCGACAGGCCCTTCCTATTCGGAGCGGAAAATCTATCGATCGATCATAGTTCGACGTTGAATCGTCGAATTTTGTTTTCACGTCCTTCATAGAAAATATCGATGATATTTTTCTCGAACGCCTTCGCCCGTCTGAAGGACTTTTCTTAAGGAAAGTCCGATCCTCGCGTGTCTCGTCGAACTTTTGCTCCACGGTGGGACGTCACGAAAGGATCTACGAAGCTTGCGGGAGACCTTATGCAAAGCCAATATGGCGGGCGTGTCTTGAGATGATTGAACGAAGCGAGGCAACGCTCGCGTTGCGGTTCGTTCGACCGACCGACCTCGTATTTTGTATTCATAGAATTGCCTGGGAACTACGATGGGAGCAACGGCGATGGAGTATCACGGAGTTATATTCGCTCCCTCTTCCCTCTCTTTTCTATCGCACGAATCTTCGAAGCCCTCCGGGCTTACGGGCTTGACCCTTCTTCCTCGATGGCCGTCGAAGTTTCGTTCCGTCACGAACGTTTCTAAATACTATCTTCGTTACGTACGAACGCATCTTATTAATTACCTCAATCGTCTTGTCAAACGTAAAACGAATCAGTTAGCGAACGCTGAACAATTGGCTTATCGCTAAAATCGGAGTCGATCGATCACGAACGCGTAACACGAAGGAGGATCGAAAAAGGAGAACGCGTTTTAGCGCGATCGCGATACGCTCGAAGGTTCGAACCTCGTGGATCCTTCATCCGAAAGAGCTTCGATGCTTTCTTTTTGCCTAACGCGGTCTATCGAGCGATCGTAAAGAGCGCTCGATCGTCGATACCGATGCAGAGGTTGGTTATTGATGAGACAACGCGTCGAGGCGCAGGCGCGAGCGAGCTGCTTTTGGCTTAAGTTACCTGCGATTTGTATGACATTCGATCCCTCGCCCACGCGTTCGAGGTTCCGGTACTCCGTTCTCGTCCACCCTCTCCGCAAAGATCCATCGCCTCCACCTCCTCCTCCTCCACTTTTGCGTGGCAGCGATTCTTCCTCGCAGACGGTGCACGCCGAGTCGCCGGCACACGTCGAATACCCGTTCGACGGCTCTATTTATTTCTGTAATTCACCTTATTTATACGGAGCTACCCGATGAACCTCGACTCGATCGTGTTCCGAGCCTTGTATACCTGTCACCGTTGATAATTCGCATTAACTCTCCGGCGATACGAAGAGTAGAAGGGCTCTCGAGTCGTTTCTAGGTGCGAAGGAGGGAAGAGAAGGAGAGAGAGAGAGAGAGAGAGAGAGATGCGACCAACGAACGTAGATGCTGCGAGGGAGAAGCAGCTGCAGCTCGTTCCTCCTACAGCTGCGATATCGACGACGCGACGCACCAATACGAGAGATATCGCATCGTCATCTTCCGTCCTCTTGATTCTTCCAATTGCGTGGGACTTCTTAAACAGGAGGAACATTCGTCTTTGGCTTCGCTGAAAATTAGTCTCGCGCTCGGCGATGCGAATCTAGTAGCCGATCGATACGATTTGTCTAAGCTTAGATCTTGACTAAGCGTTCGACCGCTTTATCTCTTTCTCCTGGACGATATTTTATATCGACGTGCTCGAGAAAGAGAGCGAGAGAGAGTGAGAGAGAGAGGGGGGGGAGAGATGAAGAGTTATCTTTGATCGATGCGAAAAGTGAAACGCAAAGTATTTCCTGCTTCGAAAAAAATGGTCGAGTTTTCAGATCGTGTTGGAGATACGTGTCATCGACTGCCTCTATGATATCGCCTTAGGAACGTGCCAGGTTTACGATCGAACGAGAAAGGGTCTCCTTTATAATGTTCGCGTTGACTCGCTCCTAAATTATATTGATCACCGACGGCAGCGACGGCGGCACAACGCGTTCCATGTCCCACCCCCGATCGCCGTGTGTGCCACTAGTGTCATTCCGCATTGTTCGACGTTATAACAGACGCGCGGCCGCGTGCAGGAAATTCGATATTTCCTGCACACAATGCACCCGCCGCTCTCTCTCTCTCTCTCTCTCTCTCTCTCTATATATATATATATATATATATATATACACCGCTCTCTTACTTTTTTGTCTCCGACGATAGTACACCCGACTTCCCTCGTTATATTCGCTCGGAAAATCGTTTACGCCCACTCTCCTTCTCCAACCCTTCCGGCTATATAGGGCAACGGGTCAAACACCGTCGAAGAAGAAGAGGAAGAGATGGAGGAAAAAGAAAGAGAAGAGAAAGAGAAAGAACCGTGATAAACGTTTATAAATTATTAGCCTTGGTAGTGACTGTTAATCCAAAGACTTTTTGCTTTCGCTAATAATTTCAATGATATGTGGTTGGATTAGCTGAAAGCAGATTGTAAATTTCCGATGCACATTAACCTTCCAACTTCTGGAAACTTTTCGAAAGGAGGATACCGAGAAAATGTCTAGACATGCGCTCGAGAGACGAGCGATAGCGCGAGATGCGGTACCGGTACCTTTATTGCTCGACAGGAGTTACGTATCCAGCGCGTTCCGCGTCTCTCGACCGGATAACTTCGTGGAGCAAAGATAGAGAATAATGGAAGGACTTTCTACTATCAAATAGATTTATGGATATCCAACCGTGCACCTACTACCGAAGTTTATACGACCGTTGGCCGCGTAGCTTCGTCGCGTTTAATCCACCGTTAACCGAGTACGGATTCTCGGTCGATATCTCGGCGCTGCGTAGGCGAATATCTTTCCTCCGGTCGATCATTAATTAGGATAAACGCGAAGTGATTAAAGAAGTTGCGATTAGATAAAAGTTCGATGTAAATGATTTTAACGAAAGTGACTTTGGTAACGATCTACGTCGAATGTAAATGTATCGTCGAAGAGATCGACCGATCGGGTTGGAGATCGTTGGTAAAGATTCGAGAGCACGCGTCGTACGCGCACGGAGACGTTCCACCGATTGGACAATGGCTCCGCGAATGTAGGTTTATGAGAGGTCATCGAGATAGTCGGCCGTTGTCCAAGCGAGATTAGTTCGACGATGACCAATACTCTTTCCGTACGTTGTCGCATCCCGAAGAGAGATGGCGAGAGAGAAAGACAAAGAAAGGAAAAAGTGTACGAGAGAAGGAGGTAGGGAGAGAGTTCGATTTGGAGACCACAATTGGTGGTCAATTATTCACGAGAATGACTCGGCAGAAGTTAACTCGGCGTTTGAGCGCGATCGGAGAACAACGATACCTATCATCTAATTCTAACTCACGATTCATGGCAGAACAACGTTATTGTAACCGTTATCGTTCAGTTTCGTTCCTTCGTACTAGGGTCGTCGATCCTATCCGACGAAAGGAACACGCCGTGACCCCTTCTCCTCTTCTTTCTTTCTTCTTCTTCTTCTTCTTCTTCTTCTTCTTCTCTTCCCCTTTTTGTTAAATTAGACAAGACGGATAGATCCACGCTCGAAATCTAAGCGAAGATCGTTCGAATGACTTTTTGCGTCGTCCACTGCCGATCTTTTCCTTCTTCCTCTTCGCGCCTCGATCGAGCGTTAAACGAGCGCGCTAAATTCGAAAGATATGTCACCTGTCCAACGTTCTCATAAGCTCTGACGATTATCTGCTATCCGGCTAAACCGGGTCCGCGGTACGAATGCTTTATCGAGAACCGATATAGACCGTCTCTTTATCGCACTCTCATCTTGATACTTCCGTTCGTCGGACGACATAATCCGCCCTTCTATCACTGCCCGATGCGTACTCGTCTACGATTACACGATAAAAGTAATGTAAACCTGTTTCTGAATTACTGTAACCACCGCGAGTGTTCTTAACGAATCGTTCGATCTTACCAGTTTTATCCACTTTCATTAGATAATATTATAAAATGCGGAATTAACATTAATGATTTAGATAGGATAATGGTTTATATCGTGTATGCCGTAATTTGACACTTGTTCGACCATTACGAACTGTCTGATAAAACGATTATAACGTTTTTCGATATGATGGAATAAATTTATACACGTTCTTTTATAGTCACCAATTACAATTAACTCTTCGTAACAACGAACAAAGAAACAGAGTTGTTGCTGTACTTCCGGTCACGCGTCTATCGTAATAAGAAAAGTAAATTCGGAGGTTTTAATTCGAATCAAATTCGATGCGAAAATATCGAAGAATCGAGGAGAATCGTTAGGGTGAAAGACGTCGATGGTTAAGTGCCCTACCAATGTTTGTCCATTTTCCAACTGTTTATTTTCAAATTAACTTTCTGCGCGACGTAACGGGCAGCATCGTGCGCGTGTCCGGCGCGTGTCACCTGTCTGTCACGCTCTCGTGAATACACGGCAGCCACCTCAACTTTCTAGAACACCCTCCTCCGAGGAGACATGGCCGACTGCCCCCCAAGACCTGCTGCTGGAGACCAAAAATATTTCACCTTATCCTTCCACCTTTTCTTACCTTCTTCTTTCCTTAAGTCGAGTTTACGTATTTCAAGAATACCGTGGCTTTCTACCGTTAACTCGCGATTAAAAAAATCATTGAATCAAAACGAATGCGAACATTTTTTTTCGACCTCTTTTTTACAAATCGATTAGTTGACAATCTTCGATTCCTCGATCATTGCTACAAAATGCTTTCATTTTTACGGTGATCCTTCGATTAATCCGAGCTCCCGAACGAGACAGTATATATTTATAATAACGTCGAAGCACAGCGTTAGTAAAAATCGATAAATAAAAAGAAGTAGAGTTTGCAAGGTACTTTAGTCCTTCGAAGGAACGTGCAAGGTATTCTTAAAAGAGTCATGTGCCAAGGAATCACGCACGGACGATCAGTCGTCGGGTGGTGCGGTGCACCCTGTCTTGGGGGTGCAGGTGCAGGAGGTCTTTCCTTGGGCGGATTCATGCTTGCGTGATTCCAGGAGCCTCTGGCAGGTCCTCCACGAAGGTACAGTACACGGTGGGTTCTCCTGGCACGCGCATCGAGCAAGCCACCGTTGTCGTTCCACGCGAAGGTGGAGCACATGTGGAGGAATCATGCTCGGTTGCGTTGCCTCGCCACCCTGCAGATACACCTCGAACCTTACTTACTACTTGCCGTCAACCGCAGGTGGTAATGGTGAACCTTAAACCGCTCTTTTGCTCGACGATATAGAACTTTCTTACGGAACTCGGATATCATTTACGTGGGTTATGTAAGCTTTCGTACAAACTTTTCTCTCTCTTTCCACTCGAGAAAAAAAAAGAAAAGAAAAAAAGAAAGCGGATGTAGAAAAATCTCAGCTCTATAGAATCCTTCTTGACTTTCCCATTAGATAGAGTAAAAAGGTGTGTCTCTACCGTTCCAAAGTTAATAAATTAATGTCGAACGGATGGAGTCTACAACGTACACAATAAAAAGCAGCAGACCTACCCGTATCCTGGCGATGGAAAAAAAATTGAAACAGAGGAATAAAAAGAAGGAGTCGGAGTATCGGTAGGTAACAGGAAGTACCTCAAACAAACGAGTCCGTGGGATAAGCATACAAAAGTTAAAGGGGTCGGCTGAGGTCGAACGATAAAATTAACTCGAATATTAGCATCGCGGGATCGCCCGGAGCAGCCGTGTTTAACCGTACACACATATAAATGTACATTAATTATGACGTTGTCCAAAGCGATCTGAGGGGGAGAGAGAGAGAGAGAGAAAACGATACAATTTCAAGGATAAAACTTTTTGGCAAAGACGTAACGCACTTTCGATCGTAAAATAAATCAAAAATTCTCGTTGAACTTACTTTATCGTTCTAATGGTGTGACGACGAAACGTCACGGTGTAGTCACGTCGATCAACGTTCGGTACGTTCGTGTGCGTGACTGCGTTGGCACGCGCGTCCCGCAGGTGCCGTGTCTCGTTATATCCTTGCAGGGCGCTACCCGCACGATTTTAAAGATAACGCTGGACGTTTGTAATTATTGAGCAGATACACCTATTCTTTATGCACTGCTAGCAATACGTCTGTCAATTTTATTGCCTGCATCCTTTTTAACTATTAATCTATATTTTGAAGCAGTCCGTTAACGAATTTGGATATCTTAAAAAATACAAAAAAAGAAAAAAAGAAAAAGAAAGAAAGAAGAGAAAGAAAAAAAATATTTTTGCACGTTTCTAGGGAATTTGATTATACCTCTCGTTATCGATTTCGTTAAGCCGGTCGCACGGTGTCGCAGGATCGAACTCGATCGTGTAATTATCGGGTGCGACACGATCGTACCATTAACGTTAATTATCGGAAGCCTCGAACTCTACTTCGTTCGTAGTAAAACGACTGGTCGGTCGAATGGTCGCGTGGCTGGCACGCGCCTACTCGATGACAACTTCCTCCTTTCATACCGGAAGTTGCACTACGCCTGGCGCTCGTAACTGCAGCTTGTATTTTACATAGATGCACCCGCCTGCACGTACATACGTTATATACATATCTACTTAGAGTTTCGACGAGGATAACGACGATTACGAAAACTCGTGCGTTCGTCAACGCGGCGGGAACGAATATAGATTATGCGCTATCGTTCCTTCGCGATATTTATTTTCGTTTAATAAATAAAACGGCGAAATAACGTATTACTTGTTAAAGTTTCTCAAATGTCACGGTGATTCTTATCTATGTTAAGGAGACTAGTGACCTTTGAAAAAGCAAAACGAACGTAAATCCATCTGGATTGTCTCTTTGTTTGGAAAGGTGGTAATGGCAATGATTACGTTATCTCTCGTACCCTTTTATTTTCTCGCAATATATCGCAGGTGCATCGAGATCGTGCGATAGAACGTTTATTTACGTATTCCACGGATGGAAGCAGGTGGGTCGTCATAAAAGTTAACTTGTAAGATGATATAGTAGCGGAGCCATTGCTCCGTAATGCGGCAGGGACTCGATGCGGGAGCTGTGCCGTAATAAACACCGCTTTATTATGCGACCTCGACTACGCCGTGCCCTTTTAGAAATAAAGATACGCAAGAAGAAATTCGATATAATCGCGTCGTTTATCGTCGATCCGATGCGTCCTTGTTCGAGCGCATACTTTTAGACGATCGCGACGTCTTCCTCCTCGTCGCTCGTCGAATGCCCGTAAATTTTCCTCGAAGTTTATAGATTCGTTGCGGGGTTTCTAAGAGAGTCGAAGAAAAATTCCATTGGCAGGGCGAAACGCGTTTGATAGGGAATTTCATTGTCAACGGACGAGAAGCTCTTTAATTAAAGGCTCTAATCGCTAATAAAGTTCTTCTCGTTGCTTCAACGATCGATAGGAAAGGCTCGATCTTCGTCACACGGCAGAGGGACTTTATTCGCGAATAAACGGCCCTTGGGTTTCTGGAAAGTTCGCCTTCACCGAACTCATTTGCAGGAGATAAAGTACGAAGTTGATCGTTCATAAAACAAGCCATCCAATAATTTAAGCGTAATCTCTCAATTTATGAGAAATCTCGGTGTAACTCTTCGAATGCATTAAGAGCGAGCGAGCGAGCGAGCGAGCGAGGAGGTTCGACGACCCGGCTGACACGGGTGGTGGCCGTCTCTCCTCGAGTGCCTTGCCTTTCAAGGACAAAGCTCGACCTCCTTCCCGATCGTTTCCTGCTTCATGCTCGGGATTCCGTATTTATTTTAAGGCCGCTACTCCTTCTTCATCTTCTTCTCGGGGTTCTTACTTCTCTCCTAAAGGCATACGAGGAGGAGTATCCAAGAGGAAGAAGAGAAGACGGTAGAAGGAGGAAGAGGATTTGCACGGTATCGCTAATGTAAAAATACGAAAGTCGACCTTTCTCGTGGCAAGAGCGATGGCGAGGTACCGCTGTTAAATCAACGATGAGATTGAGATGCAAATGCAACCTCTCCTCTCGTGTTCCGACCGCGAGAAGCCGGAGAGAAATGGCGCTCGGGTAAAAGAAAAGGAGAAGAAATCGCGGGTTTGACGATAAGAAAGGATAGAAAGAAAATGTCGCGATTTCTACAATTAACATTCATAATGTCTCCATATCCTCTCGTCGTCTCGGCAGCGGGACTCTCTTAAAAGTTGGAATTCAATGGCGATAATTCAATCGGCATCCCGCATCCATTCGCTCCTCCTTCTCCTGGAGCTTCGCTCGGGGAACAACTTTATTGAATTTCGCGGGCCTCGCCGATATCTCGCAATAATTCATTCGTGCGATGCGACTCCCGCACCCTTCTACTATCGCGGCCGCGATCGTTCGACGAAGAAGAAGAAGAAGAAGAGGAGGAGGAGGAGGAGGAGGAGGAGGAGGAGGAGGAGGAGAGGAAGAAGAAGAGGGAGCCCGAAGGCAAAGTGTGCCAGACCGTTGCTGACGCTGCCGTTGTTGTCGATCCTGTCTCGAATCTTACGTATAAATCAGTCCGTACCACGTGTACGTCCTCGTCCGTGTCGTCGACGTTCCGATGCTTTATACTCCATAATTCATAATACGCATTTATTTTACTCAGTGTCATTTGAATTGCCAGAGACGAATTGCGGAATGGGAAGCAAGTCTTGCGGTTCCTTCATTATCGAGGTCCATCTTATCGTTATCCTTTTGTACGACTTGAGGTTCAACGAAAAAAAGAAAAATGATTCAACGTGATAAGATAATTTGATATAATCTTGAAAAAACTAACCATCCTCGTTACGAGTCCCTCCTTGTTTATCTCGCAAATCTCGTATTTGAAGAGCACGGTGTGCGTATCGTCGCCGATATACGTCGTTCTCGTCTTCACTTCTCTCGCGGTATAGAGTTCGAAGCTTTTCGTGGTGAATACGCCCGTGATCAGACCGAACCACTTTGCCTCGGCTAGATCTATACGACGAACATTAGAAATAGATCGTGCAAAGGAAAGAGCTCGAGTCGATCGATAAATCTCGTACTTGCCTGCGTTCAAAGATCGATCGATCATTATATTACCCTCGGCGATCATGTCTACGGATATATCTAGAAATTGACAGTCGTATCCAGTGAATACGATCTCTCTTTTTTTATTGAACAGTATCATCTGAAACTCAAGGAAAATTGTTCGTGCGGGCACCGGACCGATACGAAATATTTTACCCGTAAATTCGGCGAGTCAGGTTGCCTCTTCGAAAGGTTGTTTTCAAGATCCAAAAATTTTTCGTTCGTTTTGCTTTTTACGACGAAATTGTCGAGAGGACCGAGAACTTTGACGATCTCCTCGGTTACGCAAAGGCACTCGATCTGACGACATCGAACGTGGAATCGCGTCGGTTAATCAACGGCGTACGTTAATCGGATTATATTTACCATTGACTCGATCGGCACGAAAATATATCCGATTTTGTATGCATTCGTATCGAGGATGTACGGGATATGCGTGTAACCTTCTTCGAATTCTTCGGCTAATTCCGGTCCCATGATATTCCAACAAGTTATCAGATTAAGATCTTTCGGAATAGACAATTTCCTTTTTCTCTCTATGATCATTACGCTCTTGCCCACTTCGATCCCACTTTGCGTCGATTTGTTCTGCATCGTCATGATTGCCCCGATCCTCGTCCGATCCTTCACACTTCGAACGGATTAAAGAGACATTTTAGATCGTAGGACAGTTTCTCGCGACGGCGCATCGTCTTCTAGAGGAAAACAAAAAAAAAGGGATATCTTCGAATTCGTTATTCGATTCGAGGCACGAGGATCGCGCACGTGTCCGCGTATGGATTCACCAAATTTGTACTTCGGAGGAAGAAAGAGCGCGTGGATAATTTCGTGGCACGGCACGAACGCGAGAGACCTAAATCGAATCAAGCGATATTGGGAAGAGGGATCGATCGATCACTCGACTCGTCCTTTTAGACGGCGTAAGTACATCGAGGTTCGGCCATTTGTAATCATTAGCGCCATGGTATCCGTTGCCACGGCTTGTCTTATTATGTCATTTCACTCGATTCGTTTTCTTTCCGTTCTGTCGACTCTATATACGCGCTCATATACGCGCGCATACGTCATCGCGTGGGCGCGAGCGCGCGTTTATTGTTACTATAAATCGTGCTAGATATCGATATTAGAAACGATTTCACGGAGGATCGAGCGTTCGCGAAGACGACTCGTCGATAACGCGATTGTCCGATATCACCGATGTTTGTCTTGCGTCGAAATATATTTTTTATTCCCGTTAAAAGCGGCAAAAGACGTCGAGTACCGACATCTTTATCTGTCGGAACTCGCGCGAACATGCCGGAGAGTAACTGTAAAGTCGAGATAGCCGTAGAGGATTTTTCAAACGCTGCGTAAAAAGTATCCTCGACGAGGAACCAGTCCTCGAATCAACCTGCGATCCACCTCTCCGAGAGCACGAGTCACGAGCTTTCGATGGCGACCTTCTAGTCGCGAGGCGAATACGACTGGTTCTTAGAAGTGAGCATCGAAAGCGTTAGGTGCAACCCTTTCGAGTAGTAAAGTACGCTACAGTATTGTATCCGTCCTACGATATTTAATTCGCGGAATGCGATAAAGACGCGAATATGTGGATTCGCGAGAGTACGACGCGAGCGCGGAATTAGCGTCGCCGACCCACCGAGACCCTCTTGAATTTACACGATCCACATAGATACGATCCAGGCTCGAGCTGATACAGGAAGGAAATTTCTTTTTCCTCGCTTTTCCGATCCTGACCTTGGAAGGAACTACGAGCATCGCGCCGAGCATCGTCCTATGAAAAACCGTACGGTATGGCGCGTTCGTTCTTCTCCTATCTCTCGATCGGCGAATCGATCGTCGAAAAGGATATGGGAGATACGTGCTCGTGTTTAAAAGTCAATATATGCTCGCTGTTATTAGTACGAATTAACGGTACGTCTGAGATTACACGATAAAGTTTAATAAATGATTTTGACATAACGACTCGAAGATTTATCGCGTCGATCGTTCATCTTGGGGTCTAGACTACCTACGACTTCATATCGGATCGCCGAGATAATTAGCATGGATCGTGTTTCCTCTCCGGCGAGAAGGATCGCTTGGAATTGCAACGGTGTGGCATCGATAAAACATCGTCGCAGAGTGACGCGGTAGCATCGGCCAAGACGGCCGCCCGGTTTCGCGGATGAGCCTTAAATTTCCGGGCTGGCAAATTGAAACGGCCCTGGGCCGTATCGCGATATTGCTTATGGTACAAATTTAATAAGGCGCCCGCTGGGGCCGCCAGTTACCATGCTAATATCATCCACCACATCGGCAAGGTACTGCCTCTCCACCTGACTCGACTCTCTCGAGAAAAGAAGAAAAGAAACAAAGTAGAAGGAGGAGAAGGATAAGAAGGAGAATACGAAAGAGACGGGTAAAGACGAGCAGGACGGATGAGAAAGATGGTGGCGTACACGGCGAGTCGAGTCACTCGTAACCCGTAATGTTATGGCACTGCCCACCGCGAGAGGGGCCTTAAGGGGCCTTCGTCCCGGGGTCTTTAGTGCCAAATTGGTTATGCGAACGCTTTACGACACGACGAGTCGATATTAGTCGAATGAATTACATAAATAATCTTTAGAGTTATCTCGAACGACAACGGCGACGACGAGGTTCGAATAAAGAGGAGGGACGCGTCTACGTATCTCTCGTAATCTCGTTCTCGAAAATATCGAAGAGATTCGTCAATGGCATCTCGCACGGAGTCCGCTCTCATCCCTCGTCGCTTTATCTTCCCGCGGAGTTTTGCAAAGTACCTACCGCATGGATATGCTCTCTCGTGTCTCTCTCGTGTCCTTCGTTCCTTCCAAATAAGACGACGAGTGGGTGAGGGTAGCGAGGGAAGAGTATGAAAAGGTAAAGAAGGAGAGGGAAAGAGAAATCGAGTAGGAACGTTTTTATTAGTCCTCTCCGGAGTCCTCCGCGGGAGGTCCTACGTACGCATAAAATGGCCGAGAACGGACGACCGCCTGGATTTCGTCGCTCGTACCTTCCCTCGCACTTTTCCCTCCCGACGCTCGAACAAAACGAACGACCGTTGCACTCTTTTAGAGCCTCTAAAAGTATGCAAACACGAGGGTGCTACGACCGGTAGAACTCGGAGAGAAGGAATTTAATAGCCACGATGGCCCGCTACTTTTCCGAGAGAACGGAAGACCTACGAGGAAGGTGTAAGGTAAGCCAAAGATGCGGGTCGCGAGGTGACGGTCTGCCGCAGGTGAAGGAATAACGTTCCCTCCTGTTGGTGGGGCAAGGTGTGTCCTACGATCTTGAGGAGAGTGACAAGTGTGCTCCTGTGAAATCTTTCGTTTCCATCGCTTTTCCCTTCGATTCTCTTCCCTTCTACGAACTTTCCCGATCAATCGGATAAGCCAAGGAAAAAAAAGAAAGAGAGGGAGAGAGAGAGAGAGATAAATCGTTCTTCCACGCTCTCGCCTCTGATATATGCGAAATTCTCAAAGAGCCATGTTAGCCGGTCCCTCGAGTTCAAATTAAAATCGACTGGAATCGATACTCCCTCGCGAATAAGAGATAAAACGTTCCCGACGAGAAGACGACTCGATTCCAGCGGGGGTGGAAGAAGAAACGAATCGATACTTAAGATACCACCGAGCGATATATATCCTCCAAGTTCTCCTATTTCCGGTGCGATCGGGATCGTGCTTCGGCGGTGAGCGGCAAGATCGAGCGGACCGGAGACCGGCTCTTCGAGAGGGAATTAGCATACGACTGAAATCGAACGAGGTACCCCCGATGTCTCCATCGCTCGTGAAATGGATACCCCGTTGCATCGCGTTCTGCTTTCAGGATTGGTTTATGCCCGACCGAGACTTACGGCCGGCCCAAGCCTCAATCGCTTCGGCGCGCCGCGCCGTGCGTGTGGGTGTTTACGTCGATATTATTGACTCTCCTCTCTCTCACTCTCTTTTTCTCTCGAACCAATGGAAAAAGTATTACACGCCATCTTCGAGAAGTCAAAGTCGACTATTCCTTGACAACGAGAGGAGTCTCTATTTATAGAACATACACCTATCTTAATTTACAGAAGAAGAAGAAGAAGAGACTCCCGCTAGATCCCGTTCGACGACTCTAACGCGTTAATTTACACCACGGCTTCGTACGCCATTACTCCTGATTTACGAGGCATCGATCGGAAGCAAATCGCTCTTCTCGCCTTCGTTCGACTTTCTACGACTGTGCTATCACTTCGTCAATGTTTTACGCTCATGCGTGATTTACAGCCGCTCTTAATTTACTGCCTTTTGATCGGCCAATCCTTAACGCTCGAAAAAATCCGTATCGAGTGTACTCATATTCTAATATTAAATTCGGTACTTCGATTGGAAGAAAAAAAAAGAAACTAACCTCGTGGCACGGAAGCGTTTCACGAAGGTCTTCGTGGTTCGGGACGATTCGAGAAGGTAAACCGAGAGTTCGCAATAACTTTCTTGGGCCGTTATGCACCATTTAATGGTAGCAAATGGTTCCCTCGCTTTCGAGACCAATTATCGAGGAACCTCGAATATGGCAGCGCTCTTAAAGCGTATCTTTAAAGTACTGGCCGCGTATATAGTTATTTTTGATACTCGCCTATACGGTGGTACTGTAAGGTGGTACAAGCACGGTATTAAAGCTACGAGCAACGCGATTCTTTTTCTCTTTACTCACGATCACCATCTCTGATCCCACCCACTAGCGTAAAGTCCAATTAGAGTCGACTACCCGTCCAAGATAATTGGCGAACACTCGCGCGAGGACGTAACTCACCAGCCGGTAGCCTCTTTTCCTTCTCTCTCGCTTTCTTACATGCGCGTGCACATACACCTACACACACGTAACACACATTAACGCACGTACATACTCGGCTCGATACGCCTCGATTCCCCCTTTCCCTATCTCTTCTTTTTCTCGTCTTGGTCCCTCGATTATGCCGCTCTCTCCCTCTCTCTCTCTCTCTCTCTTTCTCTCTCACTAGTCTCCCAAGAAACGCTCGGAGAAATCGCTCGCGGCGTTCAATGCGAGCAACGCTCGTTTAGAAGACACTCCACCGACGCGAGCTTGAGATTGCGCGAATAGCGACGCGTCCACGCACGCAATCCCCGCGTAAGATAATTAGGTGTGCGTAACGCCTCCGCTACCGACCATCTTAATGAATACGAATCCTCTTTCGAAAAGTTCCCACCGGTTTCAAGCTGGGAGATAGAGCCTCCCTATCTTATTCTCTCTCTCTCTCTCTCTCTCTCTAACTTGCATGCGTTATGCACGGATAGATAAATAATCACGCAATGATGTAATAGTAAACGTGCAATTTCCTCTACAAAGTTTTCCGCTTTGCTTTCATACGAGTCCATATAACTTTAACTAATAATCGAGTTTGGTCTTGTAGGAGACAGCGCATTAATACGATCCTTCGACATCTTCAACGCTCTCCTAATAAATATCGTTCATTCTGACAACCAAAAAACACTCCCATTCGCCTCCGTAATTCTCATTATCATTCGTGATACATACGTAGTTACGTTCGAAGTGGTATGGTCACTCGTTACGCCTGCAATCAATCGGTAAGGGACTTGGTTGAAATCGAAAAAGCGCAAAAACCGAGCACATAAAGTCGAGGAAAAAGAGATAAGGAAGAGAAGATGTAAGAGAGAGACAGAGAGAAAGAGAGAAAGAGAGAAAGAACAAGGATAGAAGATGGAGGGAGACAAAACGAGCCGAGTAATTGTGTTTCTGCTTCGGTCTTTCTTCTCTCTTACGAAATTCCCCCTCTTTTCCTCTCTTCTTCTCTCATTGTTCGAGCTCGTGTAACGATATCGTAACGGCTTATATACTTACTTTCCGTCCGTCTTTCTCTATCTCTCTCTCCGTTTCTCTCTTTCTCTCCGTCTTTGTCTCCGTCTCTCTTGTTCTCCGCCCGCTGAACTGGTACAGAACGACGACGGTGTGTAATCGAATACACCCAGGGAGTAACGGAGCAAAGACGCTGGCGAACCGATCTCTCGGTGGTTTTTGCTCCGACTGACTTATCGGTATTGGCACGTGTTCGTGGCTGCTCGCGAAACGAGACGAGTGCGAAGATGGTGGCTAAGGAAGATGAGGCTAAAAAGAAAACAAAGAACGACAAAGATAAAGAGAGAGAAAGAGAGAGCTTGTGAAAGGGGAAAAACAATGAAGCAGAAGACGAGTGCCACTTCCATGAGTCTTAAACACGAGCGAAAGAGAGGATTACCGGCTTCCAGGTGATCTTAGCAAAGAAACGACATCGTGGAGGTGGAGGTGGACTAGCACGGAAGGCCCCATGTGGTCAGGGCGTGTTAGCCGCTATCAAGTCTATATTACCATGCATTGAACGATGATATTGCTCTTTCAAAAGAGGCGCAAGAAGGAAAGAGATAGAGAGGAACGTAAATAACCAGCGACAACGACGAAGACGAAGACGACGAGGACGACGAGAAGAGCTGCTCTCTTGTTCCAACGAGACTTCGATTCGCCGCTTCCGCCGGCGAGGAGAAAGGAGGATCGAGTGCCGTCCGGACGGAAAACTAAGAAGCCTTGCCTCCTTTCACGAGCGCCGAGTTAAACGAGAATTATCTATCGTTGTCGTTTGATAATATTATGAACTTGGTACGAATTTCTTCTTACATTTATACCTTTTATTTTATTGTTGCTCCTTTTATTTTCGTTGTTTCTTACAATATTTACTGTTTCGATATCGTAATGGCTTACGTATTTACTTTCTGTCTGTCTGTCTCTCTCTCTCTCTCTTCTCTCTCTCGTACATTCGACATTTCGAATTAGATATAGAAAAATAAAGAAAAAATTGTTTGGAAAGCAAAACGATCGAGAAAACAATGAAGGAGTGACTTTTGACAAATATTTTCTCGAAGCTCTTGAATATACCGTCGTTATTCGCCTCGGAAGCGAATCGATATTTGAGGATTCAATTATCGAGGAGATACTCGAAACGGTAGGTTTTAAGATAAACGTCTCTATGTAAATTTCTATAGCAAGACGCGTATGCGTGTAAAGGCGCACTCGCTAGCGGAGAGTAATAAATCCTTTTGTTCCCTCGCCTCGGGTCCGCGAAAGAGGACGAGCCGCGGGTCCACCTCCAGCTTGTCTCAAAGCTTTTATTCCTTTCGTTTTTCTCTTTCTCCTCCCTCTCCTCCGTGTTCACTCCCTCCTCCCTTTTTCTTTTTCTCTCGGAGAGATATCCTAACGGTATGGCAACCCACTCGCGACCGGAAGTGCAGATCGGGAGGAAGAAATCGACTTTATGCCTACAAAAAAATTCGAGAAATGTCAAAGTCTGCCTACATGCGTGTTGGGCAAGACCGAGTCCCACTTGGTCTTTCCTTTTTCTTTTTTTACTGGGTGTTCTATGAATTAGAAATTAGAAAATCCATTCGTCTATTCTCGTAGAGAGTCTCGTTGGTATATAATAGGTGATCTAAAAATATAGTATACGACTCCGAAAGGGGCAAACGAGATCGAGCTAAACGCTCGATTCCGTGTTTCCGTCCTCCCTCGAAGCTAATAGTAGCGAACAAGAACCTGCCATAAATCGCACGAACTGTTAGAGATGGTGGTCGGTGGAGGATATAAAAAAGGAAGAAAAAAGAGAGAGAAAGAAAGGAAAAGAAGAAAGAAAGAAAGAAAGAAAGAAAGAAAGAAAGAAAGAAAGAAAAAGAATCGAGCAGATCGGATCGCACACGAGAGAAGATCGCATTGCGCAAGTGAGCGGTAAGCACGATGCCTGGAACGAACGCTTTAATTATTTAAGTCCCGGATCCAGCTCGATTGCACCTTCCTCGATTTCTTGCAATGGCCTTCGCGGTAATGCAGTGCCTTCTTCGACTAATTATAACCAGTGGCACTACGAGGTACCTCCTCGTTCCTGAGACTTGGGTAAACATACTTCCCTTACGGTAAACTACCGACTTAAACCTACCGCTCGATTATTTATTTCTTCCGATTTTATCGCTCTTTATTATATTTTATTCGATAATTCGATAATAACAAGGTTAACAGGATATCCGTAAAGGATCGTTGGAAAATCGAAAGTAACGCGACGTTGAGCGTTACACGACTCGAAGAAAAATACATCGGCATGCTACCGCGAAACAGGTTCCTCTTTCGTTTTTCGTCTCCGATCGCGAGGCATTCGCGTACAAGGTCGCGGCTCTCCTCTTCGTTCCGAATGCTTGCATATTTCCTCGCGATTTTCCTTGACTCGACAGAAAGGGGAGAATACCGGAACGTTTTCGAGCGATTCTCAACGCATTCTAGGAACGATCGGCGTTGGAAAAATTTCTCGAAGAAGAGGCGTGAGACGGCACGCCGACGTAAAGAGCGAAATATGCGTAAGGAAAGAAATGGATAAAAAGAAGAGAGGAAAAGAGAAGAGAAGAGAAGAGGAAAGGAAGAAGAAGAAGAAGAAGAAGAAGAAGAAGAAGAAGAAGAAGAATAGGAACGAGAGGGGAAGGTGGAGGAGGAGGAGGAAGAGGAGGAGAGACGCTGATGGGATTATAAGTAATGCGCCGCAGCACGTGGCCCCGGTGGGCCCACCTTCAGCTTGTCAAACCTGTTTCTTCCTGTGTGCCATCGTCTCGAAGGCGAAGGTGCAGCGAGGGAGTGCGCCTCCGCCCCTGCCTCCACTCGTCTCTCTTTCTCTCTTCTGTAAGCGCTACCCACGAAATACTGATCGATCGCTTTTAATATTCGGAGGAAGTAAGATCGTGGAATCGGTGGCGCCAGGAGGTATTCGAGTCCGAAAGTGTGGCGTCGTCCTTGGTAGGATTTTCACTCGATTACGATTCCACGTGTGCCACTTTGACCGCGAGAAAAGAGACGAAAGCGAGAAGAGGAGAAAGAAGAGAGAAGAAAAAGGAAGGAGGGAAGGAGGAGGTAGAGGGAAGCACGAGAAGCAAAGTCCATCGCCGAGAGAGCCGGATGAGCAAGTAGCGACCATTAGGCGAGCAACCTGTGCCTTAATGGAAAAATTGAAGATAACCACTGGTCTGCCACTCCGCCACTCAACCGATTCGCTCGTTCCGACATGGGAGGCGTTTTCGTCGATTACGTCAACAAACTGGCCCCGATCGTTCTTTCTTATTCCGCGCGCGCTTTCTTCCTCTCTCTCTCTCTCTCTCTCTTTCTCTTATTTTTTCATTTCGCCCAAATTTCTTCTCGACAACGTGGGGCAGACGATTTTCATATTTTATTTTTCTTCGCGCGATTTAACGTACAAAATCCAACTAAATCGGGAGAAAAAAGAAACATTAAGATCGTAATTATATCATATTTCTTTTTACGAAATCACGATTCCCACATCCCTCGAGTCCAATTGGAAGCATTCGTCTCGATAATTACAAGCCGAAAGCGTTAGCTCGGGTACGATTCCACGTACGGGTTCGCAAGCTTTTCGCAGATCGAGCCGCGATAATTACGGATCGGCGTTGTTAGGAACCGACGAAAGGTCCTGTTTCGGCGTTTGCTACCTGGAGAGCATCGATTATTCCTATTCGTCGCGGCTACGATCACGAGAAGCGGCCGGCCTTTCAAACCGTTATAATCCGTTGATTGAATGAAATCGGCGACGGTGCTCTCCGCGAGATGCCCAAAGAAATTTCTCGATGAAATATCGTGCCGATCTCTGACATAACTCGGTGATTAGTTATATTTCGGCGAGATCGCCTCCTGCGATCCTCTTCCAGCTCCACCTTCTCCCTCTTCTCCTTCCTTCCACCTCCTGGACTCCGTCTAGTCCTGAGAACTTTCTCAGAATCGCGTCTGATCGATCGAACGATCGATCGGCTCGATTGATCGTATAAACCGCGTCGCCCGCATTTTGTCGCGAGAGAAAGACGAATAGAGAGATTCGGTACGCTTTGGTCTTCATTTAGGGTCGAGCGCGAGGTCAAACCTACGCGATGAATCGATGGATCGATCGATCGACGCAGGTGACGACAAAAGAGTTGCGACATCGAAATTTTCGACTTTCGAGCATCGACTTCCCGTCAGCAACGAAATCGTAACGAAATCCCAACGAAATCGCATCGACGCTCGCCGAGAGTCGTCCACCGGGCACCGAATCAATGCTCGAACTCACGATCGGCGCCGATTTCTCCGCAGGTGTCCCGACTCTCGGATGTGTTCGCGCGAGCGCGCCTTGTCGGCACGCCTTTTCGCGAAGATCGATCGACTTCCTTCCTTCGAACCTGCTATCCACCACGCTTATCCTCCTTCGCTTCGATCCATCACCTGCACCGACGATTTTTTCGAGCGCCACTTCTAGTTCGATCGCATTATCGTATTATCGATATCGCACGAATCCTCGTCACGAATCGGTAAAGTTGGGATCAGGTGGCATCCGATTCATGAAATATCGAAAAATATGTTTCGTGATCCTCGCGAGATCAAAAAAATCGTTCGCGTTTACGCGTCATTTGGCATAATTAATTCGATCACGGCATTCCGTTTTCTTCGCTCTCGTACAAAGAAGCAGGTGAAGCTCGTGAAAGTTCTTACTCGTTCGTCGCCGATAGGAAATCCTTTCTCCGAGATTCTCTCGCACGCAGATTGGTGCACGTCGGAAAGGAAGAAACGTCGATGATCGCCGATAAAGCGTCATTACGAAGAGCAGAACCGAGAGAATCGTCGGCATGCGTGAAAGCTGCCTCCGGTGCTCGAGGCGCAGGTGGCGAAACGATTGCTTTTACGAGGAGCCATTAAAATCTCGATGGATAACGACTTCGATTTGCACCAGGCAATCAGCGAAATAGGAATCTATTTGCAATTCGTCGATCGATCGATATCGCTTCTCGGAGAATCTTCCAATACTCGGGTATTTGTTCTTCCCTTTCTCGGTCCATTAAATCGAGTACCTATCGATTATCGGCCTGTACCTTTCGAAAGGATTATCGATCGACTCGGTCGTTTTTTTTTCTCAGCAATTTTTTTCCTACCTCTTCTTACGACATCGCGATTACGTAGAAAGCAATCACCGAACGTAATAACTATATAGCACGTGGTTATTATTAGGAAGTCTAACGAGTCTTAATGCGAGGTATCTATTAAAATCTTTTCCTTTCGGCCAGGCTTTTATTTTCGTCCGCCTGGCGGAGACGCGACTCTTCGCGATATCAAACGTCCACCTAGCTCGAAACATAAAATAATCCGTTTAAGTATGGTCCCCAAGCCGAGTAGACGCACCGCGCCTCGATATCGTCAGCGTATAAAACGGGCGATATCGGGTTCGAGAGAATAAGGTAGAGTCGCGTCGTATGTTTGCGAACCGAATGTCAACCATCATATTTACTTCTTATGTTGGGGAGATTCGCGTAAAGAAGGGCGCCGCTTCGACGGGAAGATCCTCGTTGGCGTAGAAAACCCGATTGGAGGATTTTGTACGCTTCGAGAATGGCACTGGAGATGGAAGAGAAAATAAAGTACAAGACTAGCGACAATGATACGAGCAAAGGATACAAATTATCTCGCACGTCAGAGTCTTAAAATATCGCCACGTACTTAAAGAACTTCTATCTTATTACAGATAGCGAATAAATGATTACTCCGTGATAGATAATTAATTGCCAACAAATTAATGTCAAAATGAGACAGCTTGGCGAGTTAAAAGAATTCTTTAACGAGCGAACGATTCCCGTCGAACGATCGCGCTCGTAAAATCGAGCCCGAGCGAGCATTCGCGCGTAAAATATCCGCGATAGGGCTATGCGGAATCGCGATGCCGAGTACGGAACGGAACGAAACGATCGTAAGGAGAGAGAGGAAAGAAAAGCAGAGATGTCAAATAGGGCGGGGTCACACGGAGGCTGGATAAGCGTATTATTATCTGTGGCTTGACCCCTCTCGCGACCGATCTTTCAGAATCTGGAGCAGACCGTTTCACATGTGAAAGGATACCGATTGCCTCGCCGAACAATTATTGACGCAGGAAGCCCGGGAGAACGTGCCTCGCTATCCGGACGTAACATGTGCCGTCCGACACACCATCGGTGCTCGAGTGAAACGTCTTGTAGGACATCGAAGCCGGTCACGAAACGTAGTTTAGACGCAAATCGCGACGACGCCGGAGGCCCCACCTGAGACCCTACGAACGAATACGATGCGAATACTCATGCTCGATGTTCATAATTCCGTACCGCGTTTACTATTCCTCTCGTGAATCAAATCTCCGTTTGAATTTTCTTTCGCTGTAAAACGGAAAAATTACAAATGAGAAAGCTGAAAGAAACAATAACGCATTAACCGAGCCTCGATAACGATCGAAACTATACCGATCGTGATCCGACCGATTTATAGAGTTTATACGTATAATCCATGCTGACGGCTGTCTTTTAAACGGAATCTTTATTCAAGAGCGAGTATGTAATTACGGCTGTCTCCAGAATGAAATCAATGGATTTCAGGATCTGTGGGAAGACAAGAGGAAAAGAAGTGTGAAAATGGAGACGTAGACGCGTATGCGTTCAAGGTAAAAAAAAAAAAAAGAATTAAAAAAGAAGAAAAAAGAAAAGAGAGAAAGAAAATAAAAACATGAATATTTAAGAAAAAAAAAAAAAAAAAAAAAAAAGAAAAAGAATTAGGTAAGTGTGGGAAACGCGTCGTAATAGTTTCGCCGAGTAAAAAGAAGTCATTTGCTCGGACCCCACGGATCGATGGAACGCGATAATAATCGCTTGCTTCGAGATAGACGACTGATTGAAATTATCCGGTAATTGGGACACGTCCGTACCTACTTCGATTATAACGTAGACTATTATAAAATAGACACGCTATTATAATATATGCGCGAGCAGGCGCACACGTCGGGTTAGGACAGGTCAGCCGTTCGTTCGGCTCGAACAGCCAGAGAACATTGAGCTACCCGATCTTGCTTTCTTTCTCTAGAACTCCTTCTCTCTCTCCCGAGTTTTAACGATTTGACCGGTTCTGAGCACTCATTAATCAGCCAATTCCCTCCGCAGTGGTATCTAATTGACGGCTAATTGAAGCGGACTGTTAAATGAGAAACATGATAACGAACGTTACGAGAATTCTTACAAAACATTTATTGCAAAAGTGAACGATAGACTATCGGCATTAATAGCTTTAATCGGGAATATGTTTTTCCTTCGACTTTTCTCTAACGCCCCTGTCATTTCGTTGGAAATTTTTTTCAAGAAAAAATCGTAGATTTCGAGCGACGTTGGTGGTATCGTTCGAACCAGGCTGAGAGTGAAAGAACAATGTGTTCTCGGTTGTAGGCAGGTATCTAAAGAAGAAGCTAAAGAAGCTGAAAAGGACGAGAGAGAGAGAGAGAGAGAGATTTAAAGGTCCAACCAGCAACCTTCCTCGAGCAGTTATACGTATATATCGTCGCATCTGTTCCGATGACAGACTTTTTCCCGAAGTCACGTCGACTCTTCTCCCTCCACGGAAGGAAGCGTGCTGCCTCGCACACGTTTCGTTCTATTTTTGTACATCGTTCTCGAGTACTTACCAAGTCGAACACCCACGCCATACGATCGAGGGATCATTTAGGATGCACATGTGACCGCAGCTGCATCTGCATCGAGTTCCGCAGACCGTTTGTCCTCGTTCCGCGAGAAACGGGTCGGATAAAACCAAGTTTATCTCCCTCTCTTTCTCCTACACGCGCGCACAAATATACGTATACACATACACGCTTACGGATTTTCGCTCCGACGTCGTTAGCGAGAAACTGACGTGCTTTCTAAATCTATCGCCTTGTTTTATGATCTCTTCCGAACGTCGTAAATAAACACAAACGTTCTCTCATTGTTAAGCACTCGAGATTTTCGCTTAGATTTAATTGCAAAACAATCGGACACGGTATTCCCTTCGCTAGAAACGTGATCGAAAACGAAAAACGTTCGAGCGAGTCCTCATTGAGAAATCTCGAAGGAACGATAAAGACGGTTGACAAAGTCGAAACGAACGACGGCCACGGTCGTTGTCACCGTCATTTTCCGCGATGAATCGGGGACTATAAGAGAGTGATTTATATCGGCGTAAGGATGAATCATCCTCGCTCTCTCGTCCGTTAAAGGAACTCGGATAGGTATATGAGCGTGCGTCGATGTCGGAGATAACCGAGATTTCGCTTGATACCGGTCGACTTCGATGTAGGTGTGTGTGGGTGCGACGACGACGACGACGACGACGACGACAAAGTGTCGAAGGAGAATCGAGAGAAGTATTTTTTCCTTCGAAAGCTTCTTGCGCGTACTTTTCTTTGTCTCGCGAGAGACGAGAAAGAAAGTCAAAGAGATGTAGGCAAGCGTGAAAGGCAGCTTCTCTTATCTCGAAAAAGGCTAAAGAAAGCAATACAATCGCTACCAAGATTTCATCGCTACCAAGATTTTCCTATTTCGATGTAAGCGTAGCACGTGTTACATATACAGGAAGAAATCTGGATACACCATGAAAAAGTTTATACCAGCCAGGTGCACCGTGAAGAAAAGTGAAGTGGCTGAAACGAACTCGCGGAGCTATAGAATAAGAGATTGGAAAAATCACGCAGCTAACGTCGAGTCTTTCAAGGAGAGAAGAACTCGAAGGACCTGCTTCTACGATGCGCATTTAAGTCCCCTCGAGCGTCACCTGGCGACGAGTCCTTGAACCTCTGAGGCCGCGCCTTCCGGGTACGAGGGACGCTCGTACGCGCGCGCGCTGTACAAGAAACATATTGAAACCACGATCGTGTGTACGTGCGCGAACACTCGTAGAAGCCTCTCCCCCGCAGTAAAGGCAGAGCGTCAGTGGCGTAGCCAGTATGTAAATCAGTTCGTTCCTTCGACTTTGCTACGGCAACGTGCAAAGGTGAAACGGAGAGGCGCGAGGAAGCGAGAGAGATTCGTCCAAGATTCGCCTTCTACGATTTCGATAAGCACGAAAGGAATGACCACGGGTTCGAGCGTGACGGGGGTGTTCGCCGATCGAAGGATGCGTAGGAGCGAGAATCTTTGGAATATTCTTCGAGGAACCTCTCGGAACAACGTTTGACGAAATTTTCTACGATTACGATCCGTGCGCGATTTTAGAAAGCTTCGAGGATCCTTGAAGGATAATATAGATATTATGCGTCGACGAGAGTGGACGTTGCGCTAAATTTACATTCGACCAGGTGAAGGACGACGAATTGAAATCGGGAACAAAAAATGTCTGTAGAAAAAAGAAGAGAAACGAGAAAGAGAGAAAATACGCAGGAAGCGAAACGTGGCTCGCACTTGAACAAACCGAGTTAATTCGAACGTCGGGAGAAAAAAATGTGATAATGCCGCGCCAATGCGATGCACCCCGTGGCACGCGCTCTTACGTTAGGACACCCTCTGGAGCAAGATTTAGACGTTATATACGGGCTTTTCCCGTGATAGGACACGTGTCGGAGCAGACACTGGCAACGGTGATGCATCTCCGGAAGAGGGAGAGGTACGATTTATTAGTAGGCAGCCATCTGATTTGGATCTTCCACCAAGTGGAAAAGCGTGGTGCACGTTTCGGCGTTGGCCACGCGTCGAGCTTCCTAAAGAGAAAAGATAATAAAGACGAAAAGAAGGTGTTGAATCGCGTGTATATCGATCTTGTAATAAGAGAAAACGTATTCGAACGGTTAATAAATAACGTTATAAAAAGCAACGATAAAAAAACAAAAAGAAAAAAAAAGGAAAGGAAACATAAAATAATAACGTTAAGCGAAGCGAGGTCGGTCCTTTTAAGTCGACTTTCTTGGTTGCCGCCAGGACGAGGACACGAAGTCTCTCTTGCGAGCACAAATGAGCGCGATGTTCTCTCTGCGCTCGACGCGAATCCCGGTGCATGTCGCGAGCCCACGCCCAGAAATTCTCGATCCTCTACATCAGCCTCTGACCACCACCGAATGATATCGTCGCGTCCCAAAATCCTCGCGTTTTTTTCCTCGTTCCACTTGCCGTTCGAGATACGCGAGAGGAGAAAAAAAGAATAAAGGAAAAGATCGAAAGTCTGCTCGTACCACCGACGAAGGATGTTTTTTTAACTTAGACTTTTAAATTCCACGATTTAAGATTAAACCTTATTTCGAAAACGATCGATTCGAGAAAGAAAATAAAGTGATCCTACTGATCCTTAAATCCTTCTTTTACATATCGTTTCCCTCAATAAGAAATTTCCAACTCGTGCGATACCATCGGCTCGATCTCGAAGTCGTCGAACGAGAGGCAGAAGGAAGAGAGATGAGAAGACTAGACGGGACCGAATAGAAATGCAAATAATACGCGACGCGAAGGTCGTGACCCGCGATTATATTGTGCCTGGTTCGAGGCTGGCGCGCGCGTACGTCGTCGATTTGTAATTATAATGCCGCAATTAGAAGGCTGTCGTGATCCTGAGAAATCTGGCGAGTCGATCGCAAGGACGATTAGGATCGAAGACTCGCGATAGTCGCTTCTTCTTGTTTGGCTTCGATACGCGTTACGATCTTAGACTTCTAATTTAAAATTTAAAGTCCCCACCCTGCTGTGACCTGTCCACCCGAGAATGAGTCTTGGGAAACTAGGAAGAGAAAACCGGCCGTAGCTCGCTCCTTCCTGTCTTTCTTCCTCTACTTTCTCACCCCCTTTCCCTCCATCTTTTTCTCTTACATGTTAACCGGGAAGAAGGTAAAACAAGTCGTAAGTATCGGAGGATATCTCGATCTTTTTCGATAACGAGGATCGAGCGTGTCTCGAACGTATCTCGTTAATGTTCCAGCCCGAACCGTGAGTTCTGAGAGCGCCGAGATACGGGAAATATAATTAATACCGCTCTTTTGATACTAATTACCGGCGTTTAACGGGCGAGTTATCGGATTACACCTTAACGCGTTCGTGCGCGAAGCGAATAGGAGCGTGCGTGAGAAACTCGGAAAGCGGCCCCGTTAATCCTAAAACGTTTAGCACTTGAAAAAATGATTACGTAACGAACGTACCAAAGGATATATCCACACGGGTGCACGCGATAATCCGACTTGTTTAAACGCCGATAAATAATCGTAAACGTTCGATTCATTTAGGAAGCGAAAGGAAGGAGGGAGCTCGATCGCGTAACGTCGCGCTATCGAAAACGCTTAATATCGTTAAGAAACTGAGAGATCTCAAAGATCGTTCGATCCCTTCGAAGCGTAATCTCTCTCTAGAATCTTCGGAAGGGACTGCCTCGTTTAAAATACACCCGAGGGGCATGAGTTTACGCGAGTACACCGTTAGCCAGACTTGCCAGTTACAAGGCACAAGAGGGAATCCTCATGAAGTCCATTCTTAAGCCGGAACATACGGCCGTAATATTTCCGTGCGTCGTTATATATCGTTGGGATAGTTCGAACGATACCTCACTCGGATAATCCTATATGCTAATTTAACGTTTGTCCGGGTCTGCACGCGCACGTACATACGCGTGGTTACGATCGCCAATCTTCGTCCTTCTCGCAGAGCGGTCGATTACGCGTTTTTAGAAAGGATTTACGAAAAGAATTCTTCTCGTTGATTCTCGATCGTTCTGTCGATGGATTAAACGCGCGATAGCAGGATTAAAGATCCCCGAGGGTGTTTCGTCCGGCGTTAGGTCTCTCTTGAACGAGTTTAAACGTAGAACGCACTCGGGTGCGCGTGCCTTTCAAGCGTAGGTGATTCAATAAAGGTTTAGTCTTCGAGGTGGTCGAAAGAGGAGGCCCGCGAGGTCCTCCGCGAGAGACAGAAGGCAAAAGAAAGAGAGGAAGACGAGAAATAAAGAGGAGAAAGAGGAAGACGAAGACGGAGCAGTAGAGCAAGGCGCGAAAGCCACGCTACGAGAGTTTATGTAAAACGGCATTCCACGTGGTGGTGTCTACTCAATCCTTATCTAAAGCAGTTATATAGAGTCGTTGGGAGTCGCGCCTTCTTCAGAAGGTAATGCACAGCCGGTATTTCTTCTCTCTTCTTCCTCCTCCTCTTTCGCCTTCTCGGACGTAGCATGTATGCTACGCACACACACGCGCGCGCGCGCACACACACACACACACACGTTCCGCGTAAGGCGGAGACGAGGAGAGGAGTATTTGCCTAGAGTGCTCCACCCGGTATTCCATCGAGAGTGGGTACCACTCACCTTCAACGTACGATCTTCTTCTTATAACGCGACCGAGCACCTTCAGGGTTATCGAAACGTTGCGAAAGCGTGGCCGAAGAGCAGGCCACGATCAAGCTGTAACCCGGCTACGAGGATGGCCTATTCCGATAAAGATATCTACCGGTAAACGTACGATTCTCCAAGGAGCGTAACCGTGCCCGAGACCTACCTTAACTCGCACCGTTTCCACGTACCTGCGATACCTGCAATACCTGCAATGCCTACCTGATGCGGTTCGTGCTAAAGCGTGCATACTTCCTTTCTCTCTCGATGCTTTAAGCATCCTCACCTAATCCGGAATCAGGATACAATCATTTTAATCAGGAATTTTATGAAAAATGTATTTTTTAATATTTTCACAAACGCTCCCTTCGCGAACTATTATCCAATGCCAATAACGATGCAACGATCGAAAAGACTCGAGCAAGTATCGATTAAAATCGAAATCGCAATCTTCCCGTTCGCACTGTCCCCGATTTGATCGGACCTCCGAGCATCATCGCGTCTCGTCCTAGCTCTTGGATGTGAGAAGGCGCGTCTGAAAAAGTTCTAGATTACGCGGCGAGTGCAACTTTAGTGGCATCGTAAACCGGTATCTTTACCACTCGACACCCACGCGCCAACGTACTATCCTAGAGCGATCTGCCTATCAACCGGCGTGAAAACTCGGTTTAACACTCTCGCGCGCTCGACTCTCTACCTCTCAAGAGAGCAGCGAGTATCTTACCTACTTCTCCTTCGTTCATTTCAATATGACTCGAAACGAATTTTGATTTTAAGATACTCGCTGCGTTTATCTAAGATATCATTTTATAATCTTATCCAATCTATTCGTCTGAAAATAAAGGCCGATCATTAAAGTATATCGAACGCAAACAGTTCTCTTTCAAATCTCAATTTACGATCTTAAACGATGGATCCTACAGAGGACGAACATTTTCTTTTTTTTTTTGTTTTTTTTTTTTTAGATCTTAAAATTCCAAGACAAAATTTTGAAAGGATATACTCACTCGAATGGGACGCATGGGGCTTCTGAAATACCTCAGGAAGTTCTCGAGACGAGGAAAAGGAAGAAACGCGTAACCGGGTATACGGCCACCTGTACCGCCGAACCGGATATTGCATTGACCATTGTCCAATCTCGTGGGCGGCACCATCCCTGGTTGCCGTAGCTCAACAAGACTTTAAATAGAGTTTAGTTTCTCCTAGAACGTAGGCAAGATCGACGATGTATTGTCGAATAGGGATAATGTTCTGTCCTCTCCGGATGTAAAAAAGATCCTTCGACCAAATAGGATCTCCCATGAAATCTTTCTCGCACAAATAATCTCTCTCTCTCTCTCTCTTTCGTTTTATGGACCTATCTTATTTTTCAAATATTTCTTTCACGATTCGACTTTACTGGTAAACGAAGCAAATTGCTTTCTTTCGTGAAAACTCGATTCTATCGACGACGAATCATTGAAAGGAAAAAAGAATTTTAAAGACCGTCGGTTAAATTCCTCTGGCAAGATATTTGCTTTCTGATCGATCTTGTTTCGAGAAACAAATCGATCGAGATGCCAAGAACCCGAAGAAGACGTTACGAGTCGCGTCTTTTGTTTTGTACGATCCGAATGTAGAAGAACCTGCAACGCGAACGCATCGTTACACCTTTTATGGGCAAAAAAGGAAGAAACGCGTATTAACTCGAAAGAAAAGCGAGTCGGTCGATGGCGGGACACGGTGCTAATGCATTGGTTCTACGTTCGTTTTGCAGCACGTGGACCGTCTGTCGGGGGTGGTATCCGTGCTGGAATATAAGAGAGAAAACAAGAGAAAGAGAGAGCCCATAAGGTGGCTCGAGGCGCGTGGTCTGTATTTCACGGTTTACCGAAAAATTAGCCATTAATTTACACCGAGGCAACGGCCACGGGCAATGGCCGATGGGTGTGCCGAGCGCTTCTAATAAATATCCCCCGTGGCAAGCGATGCCCACATGGTGTTTTCCATCGGATTGCCACGCTATTTGGCATCCTCGTTCGAAGAGGGCAGTCCTTTGCGTGCCGGCACGCGTATCACCGATTATACCGCTGAATTTTTCATTTATGACACGGCTCGACGGCTAGCTCGTTCGTGGACGGTTAAATATCACCCACTAACCCGATAAATCATCTTTTCCATTATTATTATTAAATGATATTTTAAAGCCACGTACGAACTTTTTCCTCGTCGAAGAAAAGACGGACAGAAAGAAGAAGAAGAAGAAGAAGAAGGGACGAAATTCCGTTCGTTAAGATTTTCCCACCTTCTTTTTCGCGTCGTCTCCGAGAATAACGACGAGGTCGAACGCAATGGGAGTTGAGGAACGAAGCGGGGTCACGAAGGTCGACTCTCTATCAGACCAAACGGGGGCTACTTTTCACAAAGAAACTCGGGAATCCGTAACGATACGGATTCCTGCCTCGAAATCGATTCGTGGTCCGCGTCGCCGTTGGTAGAGCAAAGTGAAGATAAATCTCGAGGAATTTTCTCTGGCGGTAGCTGCGTTGTGTACGTACGACGTCCATCCGTCTCTCTCTCTCTCTCTCTCTCGTTCGCTCCCTCTTTATCTCTTTCTCTCTCTCCGTTGGTACGATATTGTAAGCCGAAGAAAAACTGGCCTGGCACGGCGACTCGATTGTGTTCGGATGGTTTACAGGCGAAACATCCACGGTTCGTCGTGACGAGGCGTTAATAAAGACTCGAACCGCGTTTCTTCCTCGATCGTTGTGCGTCTCGATGCACCGACGGCTCGTCGAAGTACGGCACGTTGCGTTCACGCACGAAGACGCTGTACAGGATACGTACACAGAGATAACGAATGTAATCAATCGTACGCTTTAAAGATAATATATGCGATATCGATATCCTGTAAATTATCTTATGCTAATGAACGAACGAAATTATATATAAAATAATAAAGATACGACGATAAATTGTCATTTACTCCTCTCGAAGAGCAATCTATCGGCAAAGTATTTTTATCTCTCGAATCCTTTACTCTTCGCATCTCCCTCGGAGTTTCGTCGTAATTATTAATTTTTACGAGATACGCTGGAAGCTACTCATCGTACTCCGACGTGGTAGAAGCGATAGAGATCTCTCGTCGCGAGACCACCGGCACACGCGTCTTCGAAGAGAATCATCTCTCCCTCGGCAACCGTCTTCGAACATCTTCCTGTTTTCCATTAGGCATCGGTGAACGCGAACCTCGCACCAAGGTGGTAAGCCTTCTGTCGACGCGTCAAAGTATTTTCATTGCTTCGCAAAGCCGTTTCTTTCGCATCGCTCGGAGATCGCTTCGGTGCTAACTCATCGCAGCGCCGATGGACTCCAACCACCATCGGCATCGCCAAAAACAAAAGGCGTATTTTCTACGAACGAAATTACGATACCATAAGCGAGAAAATACGCTAGGCGTGGTTAAAACGATTTAACCGTAGAATATTTCGCTTTTCTCGAGAAGTCAGTTTTTGTCCGAAAAGTTATACGCGCGTTTTAAAGTGGAATCTCTCTCGGTCGAGACAGAAAGACGTATAGATAGGAAGCAACGCGTTCCGTGCGTTCCCTCTACGAAGGAAGAAGTTGCGCGAGAAGAGGGCTAAAAGAAAATGTTTGTGGCTGGAGGGCGAAGGTCCAACGGTTACACGTTCGTTCGGCGTGTAATACGTAGGCAACCTCTTCGATAGCTTTAGCACAGGAGCGTATAAACGCGAGAGGAGGCTCGGGGAAGCTTACAACCGGCATAAACCGAAGAATCTTAGGACCGGGCCCGATCCGCCGAGACGTTATATTGCGCAACGCTTACGAAAGCGGCTCGTACCGTATCGTATCGTACGCTTCTCGCGGATAAACAATGCTTGCCGGGGGATTCTTCAGACTTCTCGAACAGGATATGGAACTTGAGAAGTCGACCGGTCGCCACGGACGGCCGGTACTTTAAACGCGCGGCCCTCGAGTACCACCGACTCGTAACACACTCGCGAGAATAGAGAGAAAGAAGAGAGAGAGAGAGAGGGAGAGAGAGAGAGAGAGAGAGAGATCCCGGATAAGATGGCGCCGTGGGTGGCCACCGGCTCGTCCAGTAAGCAGTAAATGACGAAACGGAGGTGTTCACCAAGAAACCTCGGCCTTTTTCTCGATGACAACCGTGAGTACTCGAATTCGCCTTAATAGAGCTAGGTCGTAGGACTTGATAGGGAGTAATATATTTTCCATAATGGATCGTCGAGTAAAAGGATGAACGGTTCGTTTGAAAGTACGAAAGATGATCGATGTACCAAGACCGTTCTATGAATCTTCCTAAAAAGAACAAAGCTTCTCCAAATCGAAGAGATTACCTGCGAGGCACCTATGGTTTATACGTTGAACGAAGAGTCTTGTTTCTTCCCCCTTATCCTCGATCGGACTCTGAAGAAAAATCTACACCGGTATATCCTCTCTTTCTCTCTCTTTCTCTCTTTCGAGCTCGAGCTCGCCCGCTGGATATTCGAGATTGGTATGGCTAAATAGGACCTGCCAGCTCGCAGCATATAATTAGAGGATATTTAGTAGGCATTTGGGTGCACCTGTAAGGAGGCTTCTTCTTAAGGTAAACGAGAGAAAAGTAAAGGGAGGGAAAAAAAGAGAGAGAGAGAGAGAGAGAGAGAAGAAACGGTCGGGGGTAGAGGAAGGAAAGAGACGGGGGTTGAAGCAGTACAGTAGGCAGGGAATAAAATGGCCGGGCGTAGGCGAGTGTCCGGTTCCCTTTGTGTCCGCTACCTGTCTTAAGACATCCTCTCTCTCTCTCTCTCCTCTCTCTTTCTCTCTCTCTCTTTCTCTCTCTCTCTCCCTACCTCCTCTCCCTTTTCTTTTCGCCTCGCGCACGTATTTACGAAGAGGAAAAGGATGAGAGGGAGAAAGAGAGAAGCCAGATCCTTTGATAGTACGACATTCCTGCTCATTCGTCAGACATTTGATAGCTTCACGTGGGAGCCGCGGAATTCTTCGTGGTGGCTACCTTGTTCTTTCTCCCCCGACCTCTCGAAATAGCCGCGTTCAGGTGTCAGGTATGTACCTGCGCAGCGTCGATGCCCCCTCGATATATCGGTCCTTCGTTTTTGCGACTTCCGATAAGAGGAAAAGATCTCCCTTAGGTACCCTCGGTTCGATCTATACGAGCCAGAAACGACGATAAATCTCTTGTCCTTCCGCAACGCCAGCTTTATCGATCTCGAGAAACAATCGAATGCTAATTTAATCGTTTCCGCTGTTAGTTTACGCGACGTTGTAAAGAAGAGTGTCTCGTCGTGACGCTTCGCTCGAGCTCACGCAGGATTTTTTTGAAGAAATCGACGAGCGACGAAGAAAGTCATTAAATGGAACTTAACGTCGTGATAAAAGGCCGGTTATAAAGTTACGACACGCTCGCGGAAGAACGCCGGAACGACTGTAAGATCGACCTTGTAGGAAAGGGGGATGGAATTTGCATAGCGGTTATCGCTCGGTGTGCGTCGGCATATGCCAACGACCAGCGGCAACGCGCTTTTGCACGCTCGCCCGCGCGCATAAATAGAAAGAGAGCTCTAGTCTACGCAGGATGCACGTAATACACGCGTACGCGTACGTATATTTGTAGATCGCGTCGATAGTGACATCGTGACGACGATGATGGTAGTGCGCGTTGCTCGTTGCCGCCACTTCTAGCTAGAGCCGGTGGTTGTTCTCGAGCGGAACGAGCTCCGTCGAGTAGAAAGGGTCGCTAGGAGAGCACGCCATGTGCTGGGAGGCGGCATATGGGCACGCGCCTAAGATCTGATAAGCGAGCCCGACTTCAATTGACTGCAATCATGGGGGATAGATATTAACCCGCGGGGATTCGCGCTTTACCGCGAGAACCACCAGTCGCATCGTTTTCCTTTCCTCGTCGAGGGTTGCCCGTCGTTTCTACGTTTCGACCTTTTTCTTCGTTTATCGCGAAAGGGTGTCGCTCGTTAACGCCTGAAAGTGAAATCGCGCGTGACCCCTGAGTAAGTGTCACCGAATGTTCCCACCGACGTCTCCTTTCTAAAGAAGAGAAAGGGAGAAAGGGATTCCTCTGGCAACGATCGTTCGTTCCGAGCCAACCGTGTTTTTGCTCGTTTCTCTTGTCTTACTTTCAATGACGAGGCAATTGCCGACGGGTAACGCTTCTTCGTTAAGCGCGTTAGGGTGATTCGTTCGAGGTAGTTAATAGAACGTTAGACGATTCCATCGTCGTCGTAGCGGAGCCTCGAGCGGCATACGCCGCGAACGGATGGAGGACGTTGATTCGATTTATCGACGGCGCAATTTCATGCTCAATATGGTGGCGGCATGTATCCGAGTCGTTTGTTTTTTGTTTATACGGGGAATTAATCGTACGTCGATTATCGTATTAGCCTCGTTTCCACGCCATACGCGAGTTAGGCGCGTGTGCACGTTTCTCGTGTCAGTTGGCGACGAACGAAACACGCAACGCGTGCTCTATGAGTTAACGACGACGACGACGACCACGACGACGATGACGACAACTCGACGATTCGTAAGCAATGTTTTCGTTGAAAACGACGTATGGCGACAAAAAGGAGAAAATTCTAATGCACCCTCGCGTAATTACCGCCTGTAAAGAGAGCTGCTCACGAGCCGGCTGCGAGTCGAACTGTCGTCGCACGCGAATCGCAATAACGCAGGATCAACAAATTCTCGACTCCTCGTTCGTCCACCCTCGCTCGTCCCAAAACCGCTGTTAATTCCGACGGAAGAACGGCTTTCGGTTTTCGGGGATTGGGAACGCAAGCGCGCTTCCCACGGAACGACGTTTCCTCTCTTCGCTCGTACGGATCAAAACGCGATCTATTTTTCCACGAAGCTTTCTTCTCTCAGGATTCGGAGAGATAGAAAGAATCGGAGCCTAAAGCGAAACGAGTTAAATGGGTTCTCAAAGACGAGACTCGTGCCCGAGGCCGCTTCTGCGAAAGTTTCCTTTAGAACCCTTAGATATCTCCATATTTTCCCAACGAACGAGCCAAAACATTTTCAAACAAGGTAAGCGAGTAGGAGACGCTGGATTCGAACGTATAGATATACCTAACTGGTTGACAGAATGAGAGAAGAAAAAGTTCTTTCTCGTTCGCCCCCAGGAAGTAAGAAAAAATCCCACAGTTCGAGATGCACCGGACGATTTGCCCTCGATCGGTATTGGTCCACGACAGGTCCGGACAAAACACCTTGCATTGTATCCTTGTCAAACCCCCGGGGATCGTGGGGATCCTCGATTCGAGTCGTAACGAGATTATTGTAGGCGTTGAGCCATAGAAAATGGTCATGAGCTTACAATGAGGATTCCGGAATGAATTCGTCCCGTTCTCCCTACTCCCTCCCCCTTCTCGCATCGGGTTGTTGGTAAACTCCATCTCGTAAATATATGTTTTTCTTTCCTTTTCATTTATTGTCCCCCTCTTTCTCGACCGATCCACATCCGAGCAAAAATCTCGTCGTCAATACACCGGAAGGCGAAGTACAACGGAGGAAAGTTTCTCGAATGTTTCGTGAAATGGTCTCGGAACGCTCAAGCAACTTGGAAAACGTTTTTATACATCGCTCGTATATACTTTTTATTCCAAATATTCTTGCGGAGAGTAAACAAGATCTATGCGCCTACCTGCTCGATCTCTCTCCGTAGGAGGTCGAACCTCCGTAATTTCGTATTTAACCACCCTCTGCGTCGTTAAGAGACATCTCTTACGATTGACACGGACTACCAGCGGAAGTCAAAATTATCCTTCACCTTTTTTCCCTTTCCTTCCATCTCTCTAACATCGTCCACCTGACGCATCGTGTAGACCGAACGACGACGAAAGAACGAGCTCGGGCCTACACCTTCTTCTCCTTTTTCTTCTTCTTCTTCTTCTTCTTCTCGTCTTTTCTCGACGAACGAAAAAAGAGCGAAAGGAAAGAAAAGGAAAAAAGAAAGAAGAGGAAAGAAAAAGATGTAGATAGTCGAGCGTCTACTCTTCGTCGATGGTGGTGTCACTTACTTTCTCTCCCCCTCTCTCTTTTTCTTGCACTCGCACTCGAGATAGTTGAGTCACTAATGAGAACGAACCGAAGAGAATGAGTTGGACGAGAGAGAAGCTACCATTCGTCCGGCTTTATCTCGATCTCGCGATCGTTTCGGTCCGCCTGGGCGTCATCTGCCGGTGATTGCGATTAATTAGTCGCCCGGGGCTTCGACGCTCCTCTCGTTCTCTACCTCGGTGGACGTCATTACTTAACGATTCGCCGAATCGATCGTACTTAACTTTCTTCGCACGGATGCTCCCAAGTTGCTACTTGTACGGCCATTCTCTTAATGCTCTTGGTAGTACACGAAGCTTTCTACTTCGTTCGTCCCTCATTTTCTTTTTCCTTTATTTACTTTCTATAATCGAGGATCGGCAGCATTCAAATTGAGATTTACTTCGATCCTCGTGTAAGATCGATAAATCTCGATATATTAATCTAAATATTAAATCTCCTCGATCGTTATTCCTGTATGTCCCCTTAATTATGGTTATATTTTGACCTTAACGAGGAGAGGCTGGGTCGTGCTCTTGACAAGCTCCGAATCGAACGAAATGACGTTAAGAAACGTTAAAGACCCTCCTTTGCCGGACTCTAGACGTTCGTAAGCTGGTCCGTTCGAAACCTTTCTTCCCCCTGCGTGTCCAATTAATTCAATGAGTGAATCAGCCCCTCCGACCTCCCTTCTCGAAGCGTAGACCGGTTAGTACGTAACGTTTTAATGATGTACACCGTCTCAACCAGATGACTCTCGATGGTTATCTACCCTCTTGCCACCAGCAGGCGCACCCCTGCAACCGACCCCCTGGAATCGAGCACGTGCCACCGTGGCCGACGAAAAAGGAACATGTGACGGAATATACACGATAGCTGCTAACCTTCGATGGATCTGCTTTTTCTGCTTTCTACGTACGTAGCTGCTACTACCTGCCTCGATACCTCACCGATGTCGTTTGTCAAAGGAACGCGTTTTACAATACGTCGACGTTCGAATAGCTTCGCCTTCCGCAACTGTTACCTCCGACCGTTCGTGATCGCCATCCATCGCATATGCTCCTATTTCTTTTCTTTTTTTCTAATTACTCGCCCTTTCCACCTGATACTCGACGATGAGATCATTGAAGGCACGCGATAAAACGACGTTAACGAAACGCCTACGAGGAACGACGTTCAAACGAAAACGAAATCTCCAACGTTATTTTTCGACAGAATTCAAAGAGATATCACGATTCTAACGCGTCGTTTGATATGCGCCAATAGACGTAGAAAATGTTACAACGGTATTTCTCGAGCTTGTCCGGAGCAGTCTCTAACGCTTTAAATAAAGAAAAAGGAACTTGGCAGATACGTCGATGAGGATTAATTCGCTCGGGGAAGCTCGCGGAATGGCTTCGGTCCATCCGCGTTCGTCGTTCCTCGCTGTTTTCGTATCGTCGGAGGCTTCTCCAGGAAGATATCCTCTCCTAGCCGACTTAACTAGCATTGACGCGAAGAGACAGGAAGAAGAGAAAGAGAGAAAGAGTGGAACGGCGGCCGAGACGATATTGCCTGAGAGGGTAATTGAGAATGACGTACGTCCTCGTGCCGCACCAACGGCGGCGATCTTTGAGGTTTCGCTGAGGGTGGGCGGGTTAGAAACGTCACGGGGCGAGATTATATGCACGCCCGTTATACGAGCCTCGAAAAAGACCAAGAAGAAAAGAGAGAGAGAGAGAGAGAGAGAGAGAGAGAGAAGAAGATGGATAGCTAGTTCACGCGGAATACGCGTTACCTCGGGACGTTGTCGGAATTATTGAATCTACCCGCAAACGGGACAGGTTGTTTCGTTCGTTGGTGGTAGCGGACGGTAAATCGTGAAAATTAAATCGATACCGCGGAAGATGTCGAGATCCCACTTGACTCTCTTTCTCTCTCTCTTCTTCCGTGTCTTTTTCGTTCGAAAGTTACTCGGCTCGGCTCGTCGAGTTTAGGCTCGAGCGCGAACTATGCGAGGTTAACGTATTCGTAAGTTCGCTCTTCGGCCCGGAGCAAAACTATTTCTCCGGAGATGGGCGAGCATAGAAAATAATTCAGTTAGTTGCTCGAGCGTTTCTTCGAGGATCGAGGGATGTTGCGGAGGAGGATGTGAAAGAGAAAGAAGAAGAAGAAGAAGAAGAAGGAAGAGCAGAAGGATGAGATGAAGAAGAAGAAGAGGAGAAGGCGTAAAAAGTGGTCGACCGTAGAGCGGGAGCGTGTCCGAAGTAAAGCACCGTAATGCGGAGGAGAGAATAAGAAGAGGACGGAGAAGTTGCCGCCGGTCTCTCGAAGATCCGCATCGTATAAAGGTAGAAGAAGAGAGCCGAGCATAGCGTGCGGAGTAAATGTTCCAATCGTCGTCGTGCCCTGTCCACAAATTATTCCTCGTGTTCTGCACGATGCCCAGCACGAGCTGCCCGTAAGCCACACACAAGCGCGCGCGAACGCTTCGAGGGCGCTAGCCTACGAAAGAGAAGTACGAAAGAGAGTCTTCCGCTCGTTCCAAGAACCACCGACCGAGCTATCTCGTCTCGAGTCTCCTAGCTCCGAGTCCGAGTCTCTTCTTCTTGTCTCGTATGCCACGATCGACCTAGCCGAGTCGAGTACACCATCGAGTAGTACCTACACGAGACGCTGTACTCGCCTGTACCCGAGGGCTCGAAGAATTGGAAGAGGGATCGAACAGGAGGAACGAGAAGAGCCAAGGTGCTCTCGTTTGTTCCTCGTTTCGAGTCGTGTCGTCTCCTTCGCTATCCTCGTAGCTCTCCTTTGCTTCACCACGCCACACACTTTACGGCGTGTGTGTGTTTGTGAGAGAGATAGATAGAGAGAGGAGAGAGAGAGAGAAAGAGACCGTGCGAGCGGACCACTGGATCCCTCTATCTCTCATCTCCCGTCCACCTGTATTCCCCATACTGTCAGCACGTGGAATTCCGTGGAAATTAACGATTGACCCCCGCTAGAGAAAGAGAGAGGAAGATAGAGAGAGAGAGAGAGAGAGAGAGAGACTTTTCTTATCTGACTCGTTCGATCGTACCGTGTATACTCGCGAACTCGGAGTCTTCTCTCTCTCTCTCTCTCTCTCTCTCTCTCTCTCTGTCTACCTCTCCTTCTCTCTTCCTCCGCATGCACGGATCGCGATCGCAGATATAAGCGCGGTGCTTGAGCTTGTTCACGGGATTAGACTCCGTTTGAACGAGTATATTCTAAGCTGACGTGCTTCGAACGAACGGTTTGTTAAACTTCACTCTTTTTCCTCTCTTTTAGCTCGGAGAGAGCAACCATGCGTGCTGTCAGAAAAAAGATATGCGATTGAATCGATCATTCAATTAACTCGGATACGCACGATACGAGCGTTTACGATGTTGGAGGAGAACGAGAAAATCCATTTTAATGCGCGCAAATCGTTTCTCTTTTCTTCCACGTAACATATATATTTTTTTTCTTTTTGTTTTTACGATTCCGCGGGGAAATAGTATTCACGGTAATTCATCGCTTCGGGTGTTGAAGCGGCCGAGTCGAAGGAAGAGCACGAGGTTTTACCTACGTCCTACGATATATACCTGGGAATAGCGAGCAAAGCGAGAAAAGAAGCTCGATGAGAATCTATGCGAGGAACAGCACCCGACGGCTACTAGATTCTCTCCATTCTTCAGCGATCTATCCTATCAGGATTCTGACGTTTCCATTAAATTTTCAGTATTAACGCGGTCCGACTAGCGAGGCTTCCGCGTTGCAGCTTCTACCATAAACCATAGGAATGTATCGAGTTAATCGATTTATCGTTTCGCCGGAGTAGGTTTATTTGCTTAACCGACGATTCGAAATTTTTCTCCAAGAAATCGCATTGTTGATAGAATACCCTATGGTAAGGCGTCTGAAACGTGAGAAAATACGTATGAAATCTGTACGTTTTCGAGGAAGAATTGAAACGAGACGTTGTCGAGAGACAACGATCTTCAACGCGAAATACGACGGATGCACGACGGCATTCTCGTGATGCGCGACGCATCTCCTTCTGAAATGTAACAGGTCTCGCGAACGTCATGTTTTCGTAGTTTTATCATGGAGGCATATCTTGGGAAAGAGATGCCTCGAAGGGTAAAGACCCAAACCCCCCGGGGTGGAAAATACTCGCACGTATGAGCCGGACGACGAGGCGGAATCCGAAATGAAATTATTTCGGCGAGTCTGTCGGTTGGGTCGAATGTCAATGACACGCTTTCCTCGTCTCCTTCGGTACCTCCTCGACCTATACTTTCGGTCGATAATTATTTTTCGATGAATCTCGTGAAAAAGAACGTTTAAAGTTTCGCGACTCGCGAAAAGGCACCTGTTTAGCGTACGCGAATTCGTAGTTAGCAAGTCCAAAACCTTCCTGACCGCACCCATACCGTGCGACAGTTCGTCGAGTCTCCTTCGAGACTTTGTCCAGATATCATCGCGAATGTTAAACAGAACGGGAAGAAGAAAAAAAGAAAAGAAGACAAATAAGAATAAGAAGGAAGACTCCTCCCGACGTCGTCGTTACACCTTCCGCCTCTCGACTTTCGTTCGTCTGGACCTTCGATTCCCCGTTGTCCTTGAAAGGATAACGAGCCAAACTCGATTTATGACGCATGAAATTCTCGATCGCATCGATCGTAAATTAAATAGATACTTTGCTAGAGACAAAAGGATCCTACGATCGAAGCGCGTTTCGTCATCGTTCGAAGGATGTCTCCGTCGTTTTCCAATCCTTTCCTGTGTCCTTGTTCGATGATCGAGGAAGGATCGCACACCTAGAATCGCTGATTTAAATTTACAAAGAGCATCGTATCGTCGCACGTTTCCGACCTTGCATCGCACGCCGCGAGTCGTAAACTCGGCTCGAACCGGGACGTTTCTATGTTATTTTACGACGTGCTTCAACTAGGCGATCGCATTTTATCGTTCCATATTCCAAGTTTCATATCACGGTGCGAGCCGGAGCAAGAGCGAGAGCTCGACTTTAAGTTTAGTGCGATACTTCGAGGTGGCCCAAGCGTCGTCAAAAATTCTCTATCGTTATATCGAAGTTATGTAAGGCGTGAATTGTATTTCTCACTCGCGCGATGCTTTTCCGAAACGACTTCTTCGTTGGCGGACGATCATCGAAGATCGACTCAAACTTCTCCGATGCGAGAGATTCGATCGTACCAAAAATAAAGAAACGTACCAACGTTTATTTCAAATCCTGTCTCGTTTCCTCGTCTCGTTCTTTACGGAAGGGAACAAAGTCCCTTAAACGAAGAGATTCAGGGAAGTTGCTCGCGTTCGCTACCACCTGCGCGCTTATTTTCTTTTTCTTTTTTTTTTTTTAACATTTCAACGTGGGTGGACGTTGGAAAAGAAACACGGCGCCTCTCTTTGTTACGAAGCGAAACGTAGGCGTCTCTATAGGTCACGACGGGTTCAACACGACTCGCAATCGCGTCGCGGACCGTGTCCAAATAACGCCGACGTACGACACCGTCGGGTTATAATATATTCCTTGCATGAAATCATTTCTACCGCTAGTCCGAATGGAGCCGAGTCAATGGCCAAATTCGGCTCGGACAAAATATTCGCGATTTAATCCTGAATAATAAAAATGTCGACGTTCGAACGTTAAGAGTTCGTGAAAAGAGATACGTAGGCATATATAAAAAAAAAAAAAAAAAAAAAAAAGAAAAAGAAAATAAGGATCTAACTTAATGATATTATAATAAAAGCTAGCAAACTCCATTAAGAGGCACTTACTTAAATTCACGCTCTCGACGTTACGAGTGTAAATTTTCAAGTAAATCGGACGGGCGTGGTAGCGATTGACCGTGACCATGGCGTCGTGAACCTTCGGAAGGGATCTTCGCGTAGGCTCTCCGCACCTTTCCGGTGTCGTTACGCGCGCGGAAAGCCGACGAAGGAAGTTTTTAAGGAGACGAAGCGAGGAGAAGCTCGGTAGGTGCCGAGCGTACGTAGCTGAGTATGTGGGCAAGTCAGGAAACGAGGGCACTCGAGGATATCAGAGAGGATACCGCGTAGCCCCCTTTTATTAATAGGGACAATCGAGCGTCTGTCACGGCACAATGGCCAAGACTACGCCCAGTATTAACTCCATATACCACGTGCTCGGATATATACATGAATCAAGGCGATAAGCGAGTCGAACGATGCTCGACCCTCGTCGAGGAATATCGTACTTATCAATTTTACATATTTTTTTTCTCAATACAAACATACAATTTCGAGAAAAGCGTAGGTAAATATAATCTTTGGAATAGATCAGCGCTCTCTCTCTCTCTCTCTCTCTCTCTCTCCCTCTCCCTCTCCTTCTTTCTCTTTCTCTCTCGCGCAATATACTCTCGTGACGTCTCTATTCCGACGTTCGCTCTTATTCTCCATACGATACGATCAAAGTCGTTGTCCCCTTTTCATTCTAATCTTCGTGGCGCAAATCGATCTGACGAGTACTCGGGCGAAGACACACGTGCCTCGTACTACCACTGTTCCGCGGAAGAGATAAATAGACTAAGAAAGAGAAAGAGAAAACTACGGAGACCGTAAACGAGCTAACTAACTTCTCGATCCTCCGTGCTCTCGTGGTTCTCGTGGCTCTAGTGGCACGGGCCCGTGACATCGGCACTCCTACGAAGGAAATCCGTCCTTCTCCTCCTCCTCCTCCTTTTCCTTCTCCTTCTCCTGTTTCTCCTCCTCCTCTTCTTCTTCTTCTTCTTCTTCTTCTTCTTCGTCTTCGTCTTCTCCGTCTTCTTCTTCGTCGTCGTCTTCGTCTTCTTTGCCTATACCAGGTTCTTACATATTCAGCAAGCTTCTTCCAAGGAACCCGATAACTGGCCGCGAGGTCACGCGTCGAAGCACCCGACCGATCGGCCTCGCCGATCCGCTCGACGACTTCTCGTGAGTTCGACCGATCGTTCGCGAAATCGTTCTTGCACGTGTTCTCTCCTCGTATACACGGAGAACTTTACTTACTCAGCCGTACCAATTCCCTTGACTCCTCTTAACCGTTTCTACGACGTACGTACAGAAGACACGGAGAACTCAACCGAGTATGTATAAAGATTCAAAGGGAATAGAATTAGATAGAGTGTTAAATCTTACGTCTTGACTCTACGAACATTACCGCTAGACTGACTCGTACGTGACCTTCTTCGAGGTGTCACGCTAAACGATGTGTCTCGACACGATCGTACGGTGAACTTTGTTTGTTTTCTAACGTAATGATACTACACGGTATACGGGAAGGAGATTATTGTTTACGAAAGAATCTACTATTTATTAGCCGTGTAAGAGGCTGGTAAATACTTACGTACCATCACGTCATTGTGAGGCAAAAAAGGAAAACACAAACGTTTCGCGAGTGAATTTCGTGCAAGACGAGTATGTAAAGCACGAGAGAGAGAGAAAGAGAGAGAGAGAGGGAGAGAGAGAGAGAAAGAGAGAGAGAAAGAGAGAAAGAGAAAGAATAAAGAGAGTTCCTCTTTAATGTTCTCTTTATCGGTCGATGAAAAAAAATCTTTTTACGATCCTGTCAGAACGACATCGTATTTCCGTCGTTCCTTCGTCGTCGGTCCGACGCTTTTTGGCAGAAGCCGTAGGCCGCACGTCGATACTTAACGTTTTTATCGAAGTGACACGCCTATAAAGATCTCCATCGGAGTTCGAGAGTGAAGGAAGGAGGTACGAGAGTAAGAAGAGAGACAAGGAGGAGGAGGAAGAGAGAAAGAGAGAGAGAGAGAGAGAGAGTCGATCGAGTTTCGTGCAACGAGAACGCATGGCTCATGTCGCGGTATCTTTGTCGGCGGGACCGATCCTCCATCATCGCTTTGCCGATACGATGAGTGTGAGCGAGAGAGAAAGAGAGTGAGAAGGAGAAAGAAGGACGGACGACGAGCGAGTCCTTAAGATACACTCGCGGCGAAGACGAACCTGCTTGAGCCTTGCCAAGCCGATGGTGCTCATATATTAATTAGTACGACGAGTTCGAGTTATTATTGGCTCGAAATTAATAGACCCTTCCGCGGATAAATAACTCAAGACCCCCTGCCTCTCTCCTGAAGTAGCCAGCCCTTCCACTTGGCGTGACACGCGGGAGGAGAAAAGGTAGAGATGAAGCGAGGAGCAAAAGAAAAAAGGAGAGAAGATAGCGGGACGTGTTTATTGGCGCGGCCTCAACGAATTACCCCTTTGTCGAACAGGTACGAGCAATTAGTTTCGTACGTGGATTTATATTTTCTCTCTGATTAACCGTACGCTCTTTTGACTCGAGTTTTCTTGCCATTGATAATCGCGTTAGTTGATCTCCTTTCTTCTTCTTCTTCTTCTTCTTCTTCTTCTTCTCTTTCTCCTTCCTAAAAAAAAAAAAAAAAAGAAAATAATTTGTGAAAAATATTGAAGCGCGCACCTGCCAGTAAGACCTACGGTAGACATAGCACGAGAAAGGGTAGGTACGAGCAAAGAAAGGTAAAAGCCACGAAGAAGTTCGAGGGGTCAGGAGGTGGAGGCATAAGTTACGGACAGAGGCCACGCGAGGGCAAGCGGATCGTTCTCTCTCTCTCTCTCTCTCGAGAGAGAGAGAGAGAGAGAGAGAGGAACGGTCAACAGCCGAGATTCGTAGGATCCTCAACCGAATTTCTCCTCCGGAAGAAGCTCCAAAGTGTATCGAAGGGAGGAGAGTCGGTAGCAGGAGAGAAAAAGGCGGTAAGGGACGGCTCGAGGAAGGCAGGTTGCTGTGGGTCCTTCCTCTCTCTCTCTCTCTCTCTCTCTCTCTCTCTCTCTCTCTCTCTTTCTCTTTTTCTTTTTCTCTTTCTCTCGCTGCAGCTTTCAGGGTGGTCTCGGTGCCTCAGAATGGCGGGACAAACGGCGACACGGGCAACGTGCTTCGCATCATATACCCCTTCCCGAGCAAAAGGCCGCCGCATGAGCGCGCGCGCGACCGAGCGAACGTCCTGCATCCCTCTTCTACTCGGCATCATAACCGCCTAACTAATGGCCGACAGATTAGAACTAGAGAAACGCGCCGTGTCCTCTCTCTCTCTCTCTCTCTCTCTCTCTGTTTCTCTCTTTTCTCCTTTTCTCTTTCTCTCCTCTCTCTCTCCTCTCTCTATCCCTCTCTCGTAAACGTGAGGAAGAGGAAGAAAGAGAAAGAACGAAACCGCGAGAGTCGGTGCCTTTCATGAAACTGGATCTAGAAGGGGGTCCCGCCCCTCCCACGGAGAGCAACGAGCCGAGATAACAGGGCAATAATTCAAGAACTTCACGATACCGGGACGCGCGCACTCGCAGGACTCCTCACCGTGAAAGATTAGTCACGGATGTGTCTGTCCGCCCTACTCTGTCTCTCTCTCTCTCTCTTTCTCTTTCTGTCTTTCTTTTTATCTCTTCTTCCTCACTCTCCTACTCCTCCTTTGAACTCAAGTCGAAAGCATGGATTCGACGCAAGCTGGCGCCGTTCTCCGAGCTACCCTCAACCTTCTCTTCCTGGTCCTCCTCTTCGTCTCGTGTCGTCATCCTTATAAGAAGAACGAGCGTGGAAACGATCCGAGTCGAGAAGCACGAGAACGAAAGGACGACTACGACGACTACGACGACTACGACGACTACGAGGAGACACCCGAGACACGAGGAGCGTTTCGCATTGTATACCCGTCTCGCTTGTACTGTTATGATCGTTGGACTTACGTCGAGAGGAATCGCGCGGGCTTTATGACGGTTGTTAGTCTCTACTGCCGCCTGCCATTCCGCAGTATCTATATGCGCATATTACACATACACACGTTTACACACATATTCGATCCTCTTACCTATATCTCCGTCCGTTCTTACATACGCGTACTACCGGACGATCTCTATTTGCAAGGATATCGCGTGAAACGTTGATTTGCGGACGAGAACGAACGAGGTACGCGCGTCTAGTTACGTTTCGCAACTTGGATAACGAAGATTTTTGCGAGAGAACGAGCGAAGGAAGATCGGTGGATCTTAATCGCGTGCTCGAGTTCCTATGTACGTTCTCCCACGTACGAGACGAGCACTCGAGAAGATATTAAACGCGAAATGGTTTCCGAACGTGACGGCAGAACGAAGAACACGCGACATACATCTTTACGTGCGATCTCTCTCTCTCTCTCTCTCTCTCTCTCTCTCTCTCTCTCTCTCTCTCTCTAGAAGATGCAACTTTCAAAAGTGAAAATACTAGTTATTTAACTTTAACCGAGAACCTCTTCAAGAATCGTCGCCGAATGTGATTATAAACTAGAAAGGATGGAAGAAAAATAGGATAGAATGTGACATTCGTATAGATAATCGGTTACGATCTGGCATAAACTCGGGCAAAGCACCCGAGAGACGCTAGAGAGAGAAAGAGAGAGAGAGAGAGAGAGAGAGAGAGAGACAGGAGAGAAAGAAAATCATGGACCACCCCGATCTTCATCGACCGGGGGGTAATTAAGTGCTGAAGAACGATAGGCTGGCGTGACCGACGGTCATAGATCGCGCCTCCGCGTTCGTGATCCGGGCTATGGGTCCCCGCTGATATCTTCGATCCGCGAATCGCTACGATCGATTTGTAGTACGTACTATGCCAGGTAATTGCGACGAAAGACCGAGGAGTCTCGTAGATCTCTCGGGGATCTCGATCGAGTCGACTCTCCCTCGACGAGACTTCGAAGAAACGTCCGGTTGGATCGATGCGTTTCTTAAACTCCTTCGTGTTTCGCTCGTATTAACGGCTCTCCGAGGAGACGTCTATTATTCGTCGAGATGTATTCCTATGACCGAGCTCGTACGAAAGCCTCGCTAACGACTCTTACGCTTGCGATTACGCAGGCGCGGGCCACTAGAGAAGATAAGTTCCGTCGCGTGCTGAACCGGATAAACTTTCCCTCTGGCCGGTCTTACGGATCGAGATCTCTCGAGAACTGACGTTGATCGCTCGCACGCGTAACGACGAAGGGAAGAATAGTCGAGGCGAGAATCGCAACGTCAATGTTTGGATTATCTCGACGATGGTACTCCATTACGATAAGAAAAATTCATGCACCGTTCGAGGAAGTCCTCTCAAAATACTGTATCGACTTTCACGAGGTAACATAGGTAAGAACTAGCAGTGAAGCTCATTAGTGGCATAAGCTAGCGATACGTTTCTTACGTGCGAACGAGAATAGCCCACAGGATACATCTCGCCGTGCCGTGGCGAGTCACGTTTATGCGTGCGTGCTCGCTCTTATGCTCTTTCTCTCTTTCTCCTTCGCTCGCTCGGTCCAAACCGCTTCACCTGAGCACAAGCCGCGTACGCGGAGATCGCGTGTGCGAGAAAACGTGCGTGGGGACGCGCCTATTGCGAGCAGGTTGCTTATTTTTGCAGTTTTATGCACTCAGCCGCGCCTTCGCCGCTTCTCCATCTCCCTATCCCTCTCTCTCTCTCTCTCTCTCTCTCTCTCTCTCTCTCTCTCTCTCTCTCGATACTCCGGGCGGTCGTACGCCCTCCACGAGATATCCGTGTTTCTCTTCTTCTTTCTTCGTTATCTCCTCGTTGTACGCGCCTTCTGCCTATCCCCACGAACCCTATTCCCTTCAATTTCTTTCTCTTCCCGTCCATCTCCATTTTCGTTCGATCTACCATGGTGGCCTCCTCGCGTTTATTCATCCGCGAACGCGTAATAGCATATTTTCTCAAGTTTACGTTCGTGATCGCGAGTTCCCATCTCGGTAATCTAATTTCTCGGAAACGCGCTATGATATACTGCAGATTGCGGGAAGCGTCGCACCTTAAAAATCCTCGAGTCCGCTTTTAATTAACATACGTTGTGTTAGGCATCGCGGAGCATCCCCCGTGAAGGAGGAGAAGAAAAGAGAGCAATCGCGAAAATGCGTAATGCACGTTCGCTCGCTCCTTGACCACATTAACCATGCTTTTCTCTCATTATAGGCTAATCGGCGCCGAGCTACTCCGGAGGAGATCTGGCGCCAGTTTCGCGCGATCCGGACTCCGATATCGAGGTGTTACCAATGGCTTCCGATTATAGAAACGCGGGATAGCGAGCACCGTGTCATAAATCTATGACGCGAGAGAGATCGCGGGAAATAGGTGATCCGTTTGGATTCCGCAAGGAGGGAGAGAGAGAAAGAGAGAGAGAGAGAGAGAGAGAGAGTCCTCGATTACGAGTTCGCGTCGTTCCCTCGAAAGGTATGCTCTTCCCGTTAAGGACGATATACCCTACCTAGGTACTTACATGCCTAGGTGATTTTTCCTTTCCCTTTCTTTTTTCTTTCTTCTTCTCCTTTTCTTTTTTCCAATCACCACCGACAACTAATTACAAGAGGTGTTATTTATCAGCGACGTTAATTATGAGAAGTCTTGATAGAGATTTTAACAGGGACTCGACGGACTCGTCGAAAGAAAAAAAAAGGACAAGGAAAAGAAGAGAAAAGAAACGAGACAGGATTCGTTTCGAAATTTATACCATTAAGATCGTACGAGTTTTTTGATTTATGCGAATAAAATTTAAATATCCAGCACGCAACGAGAGAAGAGATAGTACGTTAAAAGTATAGACGACGTGGTACCCGAAGGAGCAATCTACGAGATGGCTATCCGCCGAAAGATAGATACCTATAATTAATTGACAACGAAACCAGCCTGGCGCATCATGCGATCCTTCCAGCGTTAAGCATTACGAGGACCGGTAAACTCCGCGGGTCGAACCAGATAGCGAATCCAATCTCGCGTGCAGCCTCTTTTCCTTTCCTCGACGAGTAACGCTCGACGCGGTCGTAAGATCGAATGTACCGTTTAGTACGATACTATCTGATAAATGAAGGTGGACGCCGGAATGAATTAGGCGAGCGCGAAACGTTCGCTCGATTGTGCAACGCGGCGTTTCTTTCGAAAAATTCATACGTATCGAATCCGAGAGCCTGAGAAAAAATTCGATACGCCGCTTACACGTAACGCGTACGCCGATATCGAAAGAGAATGAAAAATCTCGCGAGGAGTATCGGTAAAAGCGTAATGTAGAGGTCGCAGGAGGTCCGAGTTATATTGTAACGTAACGGACAGTTCATTAATAACTAACAGTCCCTCCGACGAAAAAAATATATTCCATTAGAAAATTCCTTTTCCACACGAGCAAGCATAGAAAAATGCATTACCCTCGATCGAATCGCCGTCTCTAAAGACACATCTTTCCGGTCGACGGACCGATAGAAATTAGCCGAGTGGCTCGAACGACGACGAATACCGTAGCAGCCTAGATAGGATTGAGATGAAATTCCTGATGACGAGTCGAGTTTTTATTCGAGACGGAGTTAATACCCAGACGGACGAATCCCTCTCGGCGAGAGAGGAGAAAGCGAGATAGTTCGAATTCGGTGAGCTTTATCTTTATAAATTGGCTTTCCGCGTACGCGAGACGAATGGGCTTTATCACAATGAGCTGCCCCTTTCGTTCTTTCCTTCTCTCTTCTTTGCCTACCTCCTTTCTTTTTCTCTCTCTCTCTTTCTTTCCGTCCGTCCATTAACCCGTTCCGCTTCCTTCCACGGTGCAACTCGCGTACCTACGGAGGACGGAGGTGGTTCATGAATATTCAGCGGACAAGTTGTCCGCGAGAGGCTCGCGGCTCCGCCGACTAACGTATACTCTTGTTGATCATAAGTGGGTTTGTTTCGCTGATTGTTGTCGCATCGCTGGTCCTGACTCCACGGTGGCTACGGTGGTAGCGGGCCCAGGGGGTCCTTTGAATATGCATTGCTCGCGCGACGCCCGGATCGCGCGGCTCGCCCGCGATATGCCTGTTCGGCCCCTTATGCCTTCTATAATTTGCACCGTGCCGATAAGATGAGACTTCTACTACGCTCCTCTCGAAAGACTACGCACCCAGTCCGTATCTCTATCGTCCTCCGAGCACGGCTCGGACGCACGACCGATCTCGAAACGAGCGTGTATACGCTTGTCGATGTGTAATACGCCCCGTCCTCTCTCTCTCTCTCTCTCTCTCTCCCTCTGAATCCCTTCGAGAATCAATCCGACTGGAAAAGAAACGAACGAAGGTCGTGTTAATCAGCCAAAGCCAGTTTCTCGATCAGCGAAACGTGCCTACGATCGAATCATTAAATTCAGCGAGACCGAACGAGTCTCTCTACGATTAATAAAATTAGCCGTCCGTTAACGGCATGGAATAATATAAAAGCTACGATTATTAGGCCATTCGGCCGATAGGGGAGGAAAGAGTACCTTGGATGTTTTCGAACTAATGATCCTTGGCAGCGGATCAATGGTGCATATCGGCGTACCTGCTCGGCGCACAAATCGCCGAGGGAACACGCGAGAGACCGGGCTACGACGGACGATATATCCTCGCCTATCGCTCTTCTCCTCTCCCTCCTCGGTCCGCGAGCCCTCAGTTAGCCGGCTCGTTCTTGCGATTTAATTTGCGAGGTGGTCCGGAGAGCGCGTCGTCGTTGTCGAACGCACGAGATACGTGACTCTCCGGCACGGCCGGCAATGAATTCGTCTTTAGTTATCTTCGCCTTCGAGTGTACGCGTGGATGCCGATCGTTAACGCCTCCCTCTTGCTTCCTTCGTGCCGAGGCAACTCGATCCACCGGATTTCTTTATTTCATCTTTTTCGTCTCGAGCGAGCTACGGCAGGAATCTCCGTAAAAGCGTCAATCCTGTTTAAACAGTGTCGCACGCGCTGTTAGAAATCGATTAATCGAATTACGTGCTGAGATTTCGAGCGAATTTATGATTTATTAGACGATGCGTGCGACGAACAAACTCTCGTACGTCTCGTACGTCTCGAGGGAGAGTCCCGTCGCAGCGACGAACGAGATATTCGTTATCGACGATTAGGATCGAATCTATGTGTAACGTCGAGAAGTCCGTGTATTTTGCAACTGGCAGCTTCGCGACGTAGATAACGCTATCGCCGTAAAGTCGACTCGCGTTGTCTCCCGCTCAACTAATAACAAAACGTTGGAGGAAGGAAGAACTACCGGTGGCATCGAGTTATCCGGTGGTCGATCGCTGCCACCATCGTCCGCATAAGACGACAGCAACGATGCTCTTGCGCAATCTGTGCGCGGAAGAAAGAGAGAGAGAAAGAAAAAGAGAGAGAGAGAGAGAGAGACAGAGAGCCGGCTTCGCGACCTCGCGCTCGATTGCATCCATCGGAGCACGAATTATCGTCGGCACCTGACACGCATGATTGAGCGATCACCGGCTCCCTTGCCTCTCCTTGCCAACTACGTCAGAACTCGGGATGCTCGACGCCGAGTAAGTAGGTAGGTACGTGCGATCGTCCACGAGATTCTTGTTGATGCGTGTATATACATATGGGTGCGTGCGCTCGCGTGCCTCGTTACTCGCTCGCTTCGGTAGTCGAGGAATCTTCGCGAATGCTCGTTGACTGATCGTCTCTAACGGTGATCGTTGATTGGATGAATTCGTAGATCCAACGAACGGATAATCTGATCGATCGAGACCCGTGAAGATCTTCTACTGAGATGAGGGAGGAGAAAAATAAGACACAGAAATTTCGTGTCTTATTTCGTCGTCTCTTCCCGGTGCCCCGCTGCGATAATGAGGTCGACGAACATAAGGAAGCGACGATCCGTCCATATTAGATTCGACGAGACTGATAGTCCAAAGTCACGAAAGGAGATAGCTATTATTTAATTACAGTACGAGTTGGTCGAAACTGTCCTTCGGTGAACGAGGAAGAAATCGTAATCCTTGGGTCCGGTCGAGATATACCCCTATCCGTGCTATCAATCCTATCGTACGCCGTCCACGGCGACTAGTTCATAAAATCTAGAATTTCACGTCGTTCACCGAAGAAACACGCGCCGGTTCGGTCGGTTCTGTTCAATGCGTGGGAGGACGTTGTTTCTAACGTCTCTATATCGGTAGAAAAGTTCTCTCTCTCTCTCTCTCTCTCTCTCTCTCTCTCTCTCTCTCTCTCTCTCTCTCACCTCCGAGAATATCGATCGTTCGTTACGAAAGAAAAACGAGCAGATCCCTATTTCCAGACTTCTATTTCTTCTTTTAATCGTCGAGGACAAATTAATTAAAGCGTACGCCGAACGATCGTTTAATTTTTAATTCGAATCGCGACAATGAAGAAACCATCGTCCGTCATTCGTTCCGTCCCATTAGATCGTTCCTTGGACATTGACCGGTACTCGTCATAGAAACATTTTTTCCATTACACACGTACGCCTGTACGTACGTATCAGGTAGATCCGTCTAAGTCCGCGTAAGCTGCTATGCGCCACTTGGAGGTGTGCGTGCACGCGGTAAACGCGCGAAGGCCCCTGATCGTGTCTCGCACGTCCGCGAGGAGGATTGATTTATCACACGTCAAGAGACAGATTGCCGTTCGGCTCTGTAAGAGTCGTTGCCGCGGTTGGCAAGAGGCGAGAGAGCAAACGTGTTCGGTAAAAGGGACTACTACGCTAGAGAGAAGAGAGAAACCAAAGGAAACGAGAGAGAGCGAAAGCGAGAGAGAGCGAGAGAGAGAGAGAGAGAGAGAGAGATACGGGGAATCCCATGCGGGAGCAGATAGACCGAGCCGGTCGACCAAGCAGCCTCGGTTATCTGACTCTTTCGGTCTAGCTAGTCCTGTTGGCGACTCGGACGTAAATGGAACGAACTCGCCGAGACTGCCTGTGGTAGCTCTCGCGATAAAGCCTCCTGAATCGTCTCCTTTCCTACGTGTCGGCTTAATTTCGATTCGTAGACCCTTCGTGCTACTTCGATGCGAAACTCTTTTTCTTTTCCCTCTTTTCTCCTCCTCCTTCCGCGACGAGACAATTTCGAAACTCGTAGGTACTCGCGAAGCGTGACGTTCCATCGATAAGGACGCGCGTAGAATACGTAATTAACTGCCGATCTCTAATTAGCATGGAACTGCTTTGAACGCGTGTACCTTAAAATACGTCCCGTTTTGAAATGCTCGGGAGAATAAGAGAAAAGAAAAATTTCGAGCGGAGCGTAGGTTGCCCCCACCCCCGAAAAAGGGGAGAGAGAGCGCTTCGGCAGCAGGTTGTCGGTTGGCATGCAGGAGAGGTGGATCAGGTGGAGCCGGGTCAGTGGAAGATAAGCAGGTTCAAGGACCAGTGTTCTTCGACGACGTCCTTCTCTTCCACGTTGCTTCGGACGACAGAGAGAAAGAGAGGAAGAGAGAGGGTGGACACTATGTTTGAGACTTTTCGTAAGCAGATAAAAGCCTGATAATGAGCGGTGACCCAAGGTCTCGAGAGATAACCGAACGACGGTGAACATCTCGAGGCAAGGGCCGCGCTGGTATTTGGATCCTTGTCGCGACTACACTCGGGATCATTATAGTGATTAATGCTGATGGAGTCTACCGATAATACTGATTTATCGATGTCACCCGCAACGAGTCTGCGACGGGTGACGAGATAAATGGTTGACGTCCCCTCTCGCGCCATTTAACAAAGGAAGAGAGAGAAATAGACAAACGCAAAGACATCGAAATTATAGCGATCTCAAAGAAGCTGACCTTCGATGGAATAATTAAAACGATTTAAATGATTGAGTCAGTGGTTCGTGCGCGTTTGAATCGCCTCCTTTATAACACCCCTCCTCTTGATTATCCGTATCGTAAGAGCTGAATCATTTGATCTCGATCGAGGGACAAGCACTAACGAAATCGATCGCACGGATCGATGATCAGGAAGAAGGAGCTAGATGGATTTCGAAAGAGTTTCATTTTTCGAGAACACTGTCTTTTCATCTTACTCTTTGACCCAGCAACGATGTTCTCTCTCTTTCTCTCTTTCTCTGTATGTCTTTGTCTCTCTCTCTCTCTCTCTCTCTCTCTCTCTCTTTCTCTCTTTCTCTCTTTCTCTCTCTTAGGGTGGAATATATGTACATAGCCACACGGTGTTTCCTCGGTGGTGCGCCTTTCATGGCGTGGGCTAATGTATTCTATTCGATTAAACAAACACAGTATCTCGCGGAGAAGCTTGTACATACGCATGGTCCCGGTAATGCCGAGGCCTGTGGAGAGAAACGAAGAGAGAGAGAGAGAGAGAAAGGGGGGGAAAGAGAAACAGAGAAAGAGAGAGAAGAAAGAAAAGGAAAACGCGATCCGAGTACATATACAAAGTCGGGCCTCCCACCTCGCGAGTGAGATTGAATAGCCTGTGATTTGATTATCATTTTTAAGACATCATCCTCGGATAAGTCGTGCGCCGACTCGCTTGCACAGTCAACATGGAGTAAGGCGAAACGCCTGTAAAATCAACGAACCCATTTGTTCTTTACCGAAGGAAGGACGAACTGTTAAGAACGTACCTATAAAGATCGTAAATGAAAAAATACGAGATAGAATTCATCTCTTTTTCTCTGGTGGAACGCAAACGAAGAAAAAAAGTGGAGCTCGGTGGAGCGTGCAGAGAGCAGGTAGCTCGTAAAATTTCGTAAATCGTGTCGAAACGACCCACGCCTCGCTAGCGACAGTATTCGAGCGCGTTCGTGGGCGTTATAAAAACTTACACGGCGCATTGTCTCCTTCCGTCGTATACGTAAAATATTTGGAAAGCCGCGAGCATTATCGCGACTCTCTCTCTTTCTCCGAGAGAGAGAGAGAGAGAGAGAGAGAGAGAATAAAAGAGGCTCTTTTGAGATGACGAGTAGGGTGCTGGTGAACGCGTACTTGGAAAGAGATTCCTCTTGCGTTTCTAACTCGAGTTTTGCCATCGTAGTAAAAAGCGACTCGGTGCGGTTACCTCGAACGAACCGCAGACCTCGTCTTCATCTTCTTCATCTTCTTCTACTCATCCTCCTTCTTCTTCTTCTTCTTTTTCTTCTTCTCTCTCTCTCTCTCTCTCTCTCCCTCTCTCTTACCTCTCCTCCTATGCTTTTTCTCGCCATGGCTCCGAAGTCGAGAACCGACGAGAAACGTACCGTCGTCGTTTATAAGCTCGCCAAGCGTTCAAATCCTCCGGCTCGCGTATGATAATTCGCCGTAAACCGAACGGTCGGAAGGAGAAGAGACGTTAAGGTCGTCGGCTAACTCCAAGACGGCAATACCGCGGTTGAACTAAAGTGTCCCGATAAGCTCGAAACTCTACGTAGCTGGACCACCCTTAAGCGCGAACGTTGGGTCACGAGAAAAATCTCGTGGATGTTATCGACGCCAGTAAGAACGAAGATCGAGGTTCTAAGAGAGACGATCAGGAAAACGTGGATTTCAGTAAGCGTTCTAAGCTCGGATCGCCATCCTATTATTATCGTCGGATTACGTTGTTCCACGAAGTCCGAGTTAACGTCTTCCTTTAATCCGTAGAAAATACAAGACTTAACAAGGAGAAAAACCAACCGATCGGGTATAGCGATAACACGGTGAATAGAGATTTTTTTTCCTTTCTTTTTTTTTTCCTTTCCGATCGCTGCAGGTTGTGCTATTGGATAGAATAAATTAAGACCCGTATCCGATACGGCACGAGTCGATCGATTTCGTCCACCCGAAAGCTCGGAAGAGAACGCGACAGTACCAACATTACAAGACGATTTAATTAAATCCTATCGGTGGAAATTTAATTCCGACGATCCTTCGAACAGATAGGAGAATCGGCTGACACGAAGATAAAAAATTTATTTCCGAGCTTAAGTGCTCGAGCAACTTGGTCTTCGGATCGCGTTGTATCGACTTAATTCGTTGTCTCTCTTTCCCTTTCGCTCTTCTCTTTCTCGAAATTCCAGCTCGATATAAAGATTACCCGGTCCCACACGGAAGAGATCCGGCTATCTGCTTGGCGTCGCCGACCTCGTCGTCCTCGTCGTCCTCGTCGTCCTCGACACGTCCATCCGTCCATTGCGTACGGAATATTCGATCGATCGAAGATCGTACGCGTGGGGTCTACGAGTTCTCTACGTCGCGGACGATATCCGCCGCCTCGGAAACGCAATAAACGTCGCCGAGCCGACGTCGTATGCGCTCGTTCGGGGGACAGTTAGGTGGCCGCTTTCCCCACGCACGGAGGAAGGCCGCTCGAAAGAAATGTGGCGCTTAAATAAGAAAGAGAAAAAGAGAAAGAGAGAGAGAGAGAGAGAGGGTCCTCGAGAGAAGATTACCGCGCGAGCTCCGGCTCGAGCATAAGTAAGATCTCGGGATTTTATGTCGTTACCTCACACGAAGCTCGCCGACTCGAACCACCGGCCGTTAAGAGAGCCCTCCTCCTCCTCCTCCTCCTCCTCCTCCTCTTCCTCCTCCTCTTTCCCCTCTTTCTCCTCTTCCTTCTCTTTTACCTCGTCCCCCCTCTTAGGCGCCTCTGGACCGATCCGATCCGCATCTCCTCCGAACGATCCTCTCCGTGGGTGGATCGGACGCGTAAACAGGTGTAGCTGAGCCCTGACCATCCGGACCTCGACGCACGATGATTCATGTAAACGCGTGTACGACGTATAATCCAACGTCTCGTGGTATGCGCGACGACACCTACGTGGAATCCGATTGGACGATTGCCTCGAAATCCGGAATCCATCCGGTTTCTTTTTCGGAATTTCTGACAGAAAGCGAAAGAACGACGCGAGTGATTTGCATCGACTACGGATTCTATCGCACTTTTACATATATTTTAGAATCGAAGAACGAATAAAAATATTTTTCACAACTACGGTAGAAATATGTTCGAGTTCGAATAAAGAAATCCTAAGGGTCGTGAACGAGACGACAATAAACGTGTTAAGATAATAGCGAAAAAATGTCGGCTTCGATTTTTTCCTAACGCAGTTCAGGTTTTAACAACGAGTCGTTGCCTGGGGCCACCGATGGGAGAGGAAGCCCGTTCGCTGGTTGCCCGCCGATTGGAATTTACGAGCCTTGGACAAGGCGCGATCTTCCCGATGAGCTGGTAGAATGAAACGCGTTTAATAGCGACTATCCGCAACGAAGGATCGCGAAGGCAAGGTGCACGAGAGAGTGGATTAGATAGAATCGCGATAGTTGACCATTTTTAGATCTCTTCTACTCGATTATGCGAACTAGAAAATGATAATAATTATCTCTCATTTAAACGCATACATACGTAGCTACGTGTTCGATCGGAAATGTGAAAAAATGATTTTAAGAAAGAAAAGACCGAGTTTACGATCGTATGAAAGTGGCTCGTCCAACTTCTCGAGCCTCGATTTAAGTCGCGCGAACGTGTGTGCGCGCGCGCGCCTAAGAGAAAGAGAAAGAGAGAGAGAGAGAGAGATTTCTTTCGCGATATCGTCGTACCACGGTAAAATATGTAAAATACGATAAAACGTATCTATATTTCCTCGGCGATGATTCTTAGCTCTTCTCGAGAAAAAGGCGGGGGTATGTCCTACGAGATCGTAAAGTAAAGTCCTATTGGATCGTCACGGTGTTCGCTTAGGGGAATCGTATCGGAGGAGTACGAGAACATTTTCGTCGTCCTCTTCCACTTCCTCGGCCCCCTTCACCTTCTCCTCCTTGTCTTAGCCGTTCTCTTGGTCGTAGGCTAGTAAAGGTTTATGATCAGGTAATTGAACACCCATGTCTTTCGAGATTCCTTCGGAGCTGATTTAACCCACCATAATATCGGAAGAGCTCATGGACAGGTATTCCCATAGATGGGGTCTTTGAAATCAGCGTGCGTGTCACGTGTGTCACCACCCTCCACAAGGACACCGCGCGCTCGCTTACCATCGTTCCACTCGCGAACGAACGAGCTCTACAAAGTTACCAACTTACGATGCCACCGCTTCGCTGTTCACGAAACGGAAGGAAAAGTATAAATCGTATAGATCGAACGTGCGAATCCATTGAAACGGAGGTGAAAGACACGTGGGATCGAGCCTCGTAAAATCTATCGTTTCGATCGTAAACTTTGGAGAACGGTCGAAATCGCCGAGATTCTCGAAAGGCCGATAGAACGATCCGATCGGAACGAGTCTACGAGGAGTAAAAGGTTTTTCTCGGGTAGTTCAGGTATACTCGAGTCCTTTCATTTTCACGATTAATTCCAACGATCGATAATGATCGATAATGATCGATAATAATCGATAATAATCGGCAAAACGAAACGTGCATTATGCAGGGCGCATGCAGGCGGCGGCGGCGGCGGCGGCGGCGGCGTTGTATCCTCGCACATAATAATGTAGAACTCCGATTTTAATCGAGGAGGGAGATATCTGCGACTGTAAATCAATAAACGATACCTCTCGAAGAAGCCTCGGCCCATTCTTCGCCATCGGCGTCCAAGGAAAAATAAATAGCGCGACGCCTCGCGAATCGTTCGACGGGGAGCGCGGCAGCACAACGAGAGTAATATACCTCGTGTACCGGACTTTTCTCTGGCGTCTCTCTCGCGAACGTATAAAAGAAAAAGAGAGGAGAGATGCGAGGAGAGAAGAGGAGAGGAGAGGAGAGGAGAGGAGCGCGACCGACCGGTCGTTACTTAGTAGCTTATTTATTTTTGCATAGATAATCCGCGGGAGATACGGAGGGAGATGTGGGTGGAGTCGCGCCGTGCTTGAGTCACGTGTGATTAAGCGATGTTATCCACGGTTCTCGGTGCCGTCGCACCTGTATGCTCGAAACGCCTACGTCGTACCTCTTCGACTCCTTTTCTTCTCTCTCCTTCCTCCTCCTTTTTTATTCCGCGCCTTCTTATCCCCTCGCGGAGGGAGCGAGCGAGTACGGGATCGAGGACCCCGAGGATTGTCCTTTGTTCGCGTTAAAAAGAAAAAGTACATAGGTACGTAAGTACGTATGTATGCACGTACGGCACAAATCGGACCATAAATAACGTCGAACGTTCGAGCCGTAACGTATGCAGATATTACATATACGTGTGCGTGTGTATCTTTATATATATATATATATATATATATATATATATATATTTATTTATTTATAATTAATTAAGAGACAGCGAATACGCGGATAGATAGAAAATGCGATGTCGAGAGTCCGATTCGAAGATTAACGCCACCGACCTAAGGGTTGAAAGACTAACGAGACGCTTATAATATAAAATAATAATAGAAAGTTGTGAGACAACAAAGTATTATAGTATCGGTCAAGCGTGCACCGAGCGGCGCTTTCTAGTCGACCGGCGATAACGCTCAACATTCTTCGTTCTTTAAAATAAGCAAACTAGAGAGTTATACGAAGTGAAACGACGACGACGACGACGACGACGACGACGACGACGACGACGACGAGGACGACGACAAGCAAAGACGGTGTATATCGGAAGAACAATAACGGTAAATTATCTGATAATGGAATCTGAAAAAATTCCGAAAGCCGGCAGCGCGGTGGGTCGAACAGCTCGCACAGCACACCTGTCGTTGCACAATTTCTCTCACAATCGAGAAGCGAGAGAGTCGAGTTCTCGCTCTCGTTTGCGCGAAACGCGTATCGGACACGCGCGCCTTTAATTCGCGAGCGAAAAATGACTAGCGGCAGCGCGTTGCACGCCACGGACTCGTGTCGGGACGTATTTATAATTGCGCGTTCCTTCCTAACCGATCTATAGCGGCTCCATACAGAGAGAACAAGTGAAGGAAGAAGGGGACACCGCAGCGTGAGTCAGCGGCCGCTTTCCTTCGCTTTACGGAACCTTTTCTCTGTCTCTCTCTCTCTCTCTCTCTCTCTCTCGAGCGCGCGCGACTGTTCTCGTGACAGAATAAAACGAACGAGGATTAACATCAGCTTCAACGAGAATTACCGAATTAATTACTCTATTCGCGAGCTATTAAGTAACATTCAACTTTACGATATTATCATTTACGTTTCACTTTTAAAGGATAAAAGCGATATCAACTTTTTTGGAAAGATTTCGATGATGAAATTAAGAGAAAGTCTCGTAGTGGGTGGATTAAAAAGAGAAGAAAAGAAAGAGAAAAGGAGAGAAGAGGAGAAGGTAGATAGAAGAAGAACCGAAGCCGTCAAAGAGTCGTGGTGGTCGTATCGGGTGATTCAGTAGCTTCTTACCAAAGCGGTTACCGGGCGACTTACCGAAGCGAGTAATGCAGTACTCGTGTACCAACGTCGATACGCTTCCGATGGAGAAGAAGGGTGAAAGAGAGAGACAGACAGAAGGGGGTGTCTCAACTCGCCGTCGTTCGGCTTATAATCGCTGTTCAATAAGAAAACCGCTATCTCCTGCCGCTCCTCTAGTCGATATCGGAAAGCAGCCGGTGTGTCCGAGATCGCTCCACCGGTCGTCTCTCTCTCTCTCTCTCTCTCTCTCTCTCTCTCTCTCTCTCTATCTATCTCTCTCTTTCTCTCTTTTTCTTTCTCGACGGCGGTACTTTTGACAACACCAACACGCATACGCTCGTAGTAGACTCCTCTAACGCCGCTTCGACCATAGATCGACTAACGATTACTTCGCGTGATTTAAATCTGTGCTAACCGGTCGACGTGCAGAATTTTTTTTTCTACCTTCAAGAATATGATCGACGACTTTTCAATCAACTATTTAGAAAAATTTGAACAAAAGCAAAGTACATTTCTATCGATCAATCATCGTCACTTCAAAACTTCGTTTCATTCGATAAGAACGGAGAACGGAGAATGTTACTCGAACGAGTAAAAACCGTATTTGCACGAAGGATAAAAATAAGAGGAATAAGGGTGATATCAAAGAGTTCCTTTCTTTGATTTCAGTGTACAAAGTCGTATACGGTAGAAAAAAATATTAATAGCGTCCACGCCTTTGGACAGCAGAAATGAAGATATCAATTTATGGACTATCGGTATGGAAAACAGATAGGTACGCACGCAGAGAAAGAGAGAGAAAGAGGAAGAGAAAGAGAACGTACGCGTAAAAGGTAAAAGGATCGAAGTACCTTAAGCGTAGGCACGAGATCCAAGACCGGCAAGAGTGGCTCGTTTATTCCGCGGCTCTATCGATTCTATCGGCTCGATTCTCTCTCGAGATCGCACCTGTACGAGATCGGAATCCAAATCGGTATCGGTCCGACTCGAAGCTACGGAACGTCCGCATTATGCACGGCGAATAAGGACGGAAGCTGCTAAGAAGAAAGAGCATCTAAGAAAAAGAGAAAAGAGAAAGAAAATGGGGGAGAATATAGCGCGGACACGAGGCTCGCATTCCCGGCTTAAGTGAATTCCGCGTGCGGCACGCGGTGGTGTCGAAAACGGCTTGCGTGCCTCGAGAAAGCTCCAGTTGGCGTTACCGCGAGGACTTCAGCGTTAAACGTACCGCGAACGATCTTCGCAGGTTGCTCCTTCGAACGTGCCTTTCCTTCTTCCAGGAGCGGACTCCTTTGTGCTCCATATATAACTGGAATCATCGAACGACGTTAATGGATGTCGTTCGAGACCTTTCGTTAAAGAATAACGGTGCTCGAGCAACCAACCTCTTTGATCGATTTCTATTTCAAACGTATTAAATCATTCTGTATTATTCTTTAAGATCATTAAGAGACTAAAGAAATTCAAGGAACGTAGATTTTCCATAAACTTTCGTTTCGTTTATTCTCGAGTTTATCCATTGGGTTGGCACTGGGTTGGAGGTCGATTGACGCGTAACATTACTTCGCAGTGACCGAGTCGCCTCGCGAGTACATAGAACCACACTTAGGGAATCTCAGGATGCGCGTAGCGAGACGATGCCTGTTCGCGGTCGTCTTCTATGTTCTTCCTCGCCGAGGTTAAAGTTTCTTCCAACGCAGCCGTGCGGTAGCCACCTATAACTTCTACCGACCACCAGGGACGCATCGTTTTCTAGTCGACCTGCAATTTTTTGAGAGACCAAGAGCCAACTTTTTCGACGAATCGAATCGCGATTTGCACGATTAAACTAACGCGTTAAGCAACGTTTAGCTAATAACGCAACGCTAGAGCGATAACGAATTGAAATACGATGGAAGCGGTTCTAAAGAATATACGTACATATATATATATATATATATATATATATACACATATATGCATCGATAAGATCGTCGAGGTAGGCAATACGTGTTAAAAACGATCGTATGGCCAATTAGCGGAGCAATCAATTCGGTAGGCAAATCATCCTTTTTCTTCTCGCTCGTGCCCATGCGCCATTTATTGCCTAATGAAAGACAGTGTCCAAGTGGAAGGCGCGAGGACGCATCAGAATTCAAACGAGCACCTCATCATCTCAGCGACACGGCCTAAGAGACGAAGCGAGAGCGAGAGCGAGAGCGATAGAAGGAAAGAGAGAGAGAGAGAGAGAGAGAGTAGAGAAAGACGGAGCTCGCACAGGGTGTAAAGACGGCCCTGCTCGGATCCTCGTGTCTGCTTAATATTCACGGCGTGGCACTACGGAGTTAATTAATTCAACTTCGCTGCGCACACACGAAACGCCGAAGGATCGATGTACGTACGCTCGCTAGCAACCTCGTGTAAGATCGTCCTTCCATCGGGAGTAGAAGTGGATTTTGATTGGCGCTAATGTAGGCTCGATCGTCCGTGATTTGAAATGTCACAACGTTGTCCCGATCGGATCACGTACTTATTTGTTATCTTATCGTTATCCGCGATCGGACGAAATGACAAAGTGATATCGAAAGAAAGAGAAGACAATGCTACGCGGAAGAGGATATGTATCGAATCGAGGTGACGTTGGTCGATATATCGGGAAGTAATAGCGGACCGAAAGTATCGAGTTAAGATGGTCGGTAAATCAAACGAGGTTCTCGATCGACGTTAAGATCGGATCGATCGAGTGTCGCCATGGATCGTTAATTCTCGAAAAGGACGAAGAGTTTACGATTCTATCGCGAAAGAGGTGACCCGCCGGCGATCGTTGAAATTATACGAGAGGGTCAAACGTGAATAAGTAAGTGAGCGAGCGTGCAAAAGAGAGAGAAAGGTAGAGAGAGAAAGGAGAAAACTTTCGACGTGGGCGCCATGGATTTCCGGTGAAGTTACGACGCGCGCTTGATCTACGGACAACAATTAAGCACGGCATTATAAATACCGCGATACACGCTTGCCAACATAACTCCTCCGACGCTTTGGACGCCCGGAGGCACCGTAATGGCGGTTGAAAGATGCGTGCCCGGACCAAGAAGGTTCACCTACGCACACTACGTACGTACGTACGTAGAGCGTTCGAGCTCTCGCGCGCGAGCACGCGTTCGTCGCAGTCGCGTGAATTCTTTCTCTGAAAGGCGTCGCATAGCCATCTAGACTCTAATCCTTGCGTCTCGTTAATGCCTCGTAAAAGCTTTTGATAAGAGATAGACGAAATATCTTTGAATTCCTTGCCTACCAGACATCGCTCGACCGATCGTTCTACTTTTTCCAACTGGGTCTTCGATCTACGTAGAAAAGGAAAAAAGGAAGGAAGAAGACGAAGAAGAAGAAGAAAGGGAAGGAGGAAAAAAATCGGACGAGAAGAGCAAGCAATTTCGCGTTGCCGGACAAGTTTAGCAATGGATCGTTAAGGGACCAGTCGAGTCTCGTCGAATCCGGAGCGACGTCGATCGGAAGATAGACTCGCTAATACGCTGGTTAAGCGTTATTTAATCTGGCATAAAGAGGGAGAGAGAGAAACAGAGAGAGAGAGAGAGAGACAGACAGACAGACAGACGGACGGATAGACAGAGAGAACGAGAGAAAGAAAAAAGAAAGAGAAGAAGAATCGGAGTGGCGCGATCCACCGTAATAAATGCGCGCGTGTCAGCGTGACCGTGCGTGCTCGATCTCTCCAGTCGACTTTAGTAGTTTATAGTGTTCCTTCTTCTTCCTCTCCTCCTCCCCCTCCTCCTCCACCTCCACCTCCACCTCCACCTCTTCCTCTCCCGTAACCTTCTTCTCCTCTACGATAATGCACGCTTTTCTCCGGCAGTGTCACCGTCGCGAGGAGGCATAGCATTAACTGGCCGTTGCCCGTCGCTGTTGCTGTTACTGCTGCTGGTGCTCGAGAGAAAGAGAGAGAAAGAAAGAGAGAGAGAGATAGATAGAAGAGCGATCAGATTCAGCCATATAGAAGATTCCTCGGTCGGTCCTCCGACGAACGAACGGTAGTTGGTATACGGTAGCCGTCAGCGTGTCAACCGTTGACTAATGGATCCACGCTGACGAGACGACGTAGTGTAGCGCGCAACTCGCACGGGCTAGCGTAAGTAGCGTACTCGGTAGCGATCGGCAACGTCCCAAGGCATCGCCTTATTATAAATAGATACTTAAGAACATCGAATGCCGCTTCTCCCTCTCTTTTTTCTCCTCTTTCTCTCTCTTTTTCTCTCTGCCTCCCATTCGTCCCGTCACAAGATTCATCTTATCGAGGAAGAAGAAATAAATTACGCTCGCTTGCTTCGGACCGCACGATTAGACGCCAGAGCTCTACTCTTTTCTACTCGTTTCTTTCTTTGATTCTCCCTTTACTTCTTATCCATTTTATTATTCGTCCATCTTGCCATTGACCTCGTTTCGACTATTAATAGTTACATATTAGGTTTAGGCACCGAAACGAATGGGACGCTCGATTCCTATCTGGATTATACTAGTAATTTGGAAAGTGATTTTACATAGTCGTCCACTGCTGTCCGATAAATCGTAAGCTAATCAACGAGCATCAATCTTCAACGAGAAAGTTGGAAAATCGTTCGATTAAATCTTTCTGGTGGCAGGTAATACTCGATTTTCGAGAGCGATCCACCAACGGGAAACCTCGTCCTGAACGCGTTAAGATCGTCGTTAAGATAATCCGGCAGACAATTCCCGATACTTAAATCTCCGTACTTAAATCCTTTAACGAGGCAGCCCTCGCGCACGGGAATTCATAGATGGCCGAGTCCGCGCAACGGAGGAGATTCATCTTATCGGAGATGAAGAAATAAATTACGGTCTGGCGTGGAGCGTGGTATCGTCGTCGGGTGCTTTAAAAGCGAGCAAGTAGCTTTCTCGGGAAACATCGCGCTTTACTATCGACCCCCTTTTGTTATCGAACGAAATCGTCCTGCGTCGACTTTATATCCTCTCGATATCGCATTCACGAGCGATAAAATTTGCCCGAGGCGTTCGCTGTTCTTGCAATGTCTAGTATAAAATTATATCGATTAATCTTGCCAAGTTAGAAAATTCGTTACGTGATGATAACGACGTAGGAACGTCTTATACGTAGGTATATGATAACGATCTCACGCTCGTAATTACTTGGTAATAATTGGAGAGGCCAGAGAAAGAGAGGAAGAGCCTACGTAGGTACGCGGCGAACACGCACGCACGTGCGTTCGTCGTGGAAATAAACTTTGTACGAGCATCGCAGAAGGAGAAGAGAGGAGAAGAGGTGTATGAGAAGACGAGGAAGATCCGTGAGGTAGAGAGTGGGCGACCCACGTCGCAATCACCGATGATTTAGCCCTTGGACTGGCGTACCTTCCCTACCTCTCTCTCTCTCTCTCTCTCTCTCTCTCTCTCTCTCTCTCCACTTTTCCGGCACTCCTTCCTTCGTCTCCCTCGTTCGCGAGAAGAGTCAACCCTCGAGTGCTGCCCCGTTGCTTGATTTATCATCGACCTCGCCTTCTCCACCTTCCTCAGCTCTCCTCGTCCTCGTTCTACCTCTTAACCCTTCTTTCTTTCCACCAAGCTCTTGCTTCCTTCTTCTTCTTCTTCTTCTTCTTCTTCTCCTCCTCCTCGTAGGGCTTGCCGTACCGAACAGGTGACAGGTTCTCATCTAATACAATTACCGAGAATGACCGTTATTTATGGCGCACGGAAAACGTCGGTGATAGAGCCTGATGGATGCAATCCAGAGGAAAGAGCAAAAAGAGAGAGCGACGGAAGGGCGCGGTACGTTGGCACCTTCGGGCCATCGAGACAGAACGGTCCTGAACGCGAGCGCTGTGATTCAGAGCGCATAATGCGAGGTGTTGAGGCAGGTCGGAAATCGACGTTAATGATCGAGCGTGGGTGCGAATTAACCGACGAGGAAGAGCTTGCTCGCGATCGAATATCCCGTCTTTGGTACTTCCAAGTAGAAACGGTATCTATCTGCCTACGAGCGCGCGTTCGTTCAATCGTTCCCTTTTCCCGCCTATCTAATTAAATTCTTAATTACATCTATATCTTTTCGTAGGAACGGCTAAAAATAAAATAACTACGAAAGGTGTATTTGCTTTGATCGGACATTTCTACAAAACGAGTACCAGAAGAATTCTCTTTATCGTTTCCTCGCGGAAGTTAAAAAAAAAGAAAAAGAAAGAGAAGGAAGTAGAAACGAAAAGGCAGAGGAACGTAAGAGAACGATTTTAATACCGAGATTACCGCGAAGAGACGGCGCGCGACTTTGCTCGCGCTCGTGCGTTCGCTTTTAATTGGTATCGAATCTCAATTACCGGAGATTAGGTGATTTTTTTTCACCTGCCGGCCGTCGGGAGACCGCTTCTTCGACGGTTCTCTCGCGAACGATAACGCGGTTGCTCGCGCGCACTCCGCTTTCATTCGTTTTCAGCCACCTCCCTCCTGACCAGCCAGTTCCGCTCGCGCGCATTCAATTTATCGGGTCTTAAGATACGCGCCAGTCGGCAAGGCGCGTAGGAATATCGTTTCTACTCGTCGGACATCGTCGACTCTTCCGCCTCTTTTAAGTATCCCCTCGTAGTTCACCGAACGTTAAGAAACTCTTGGAAAGAAGAATACGCGCGTCCACACCCGTTCTGACCATAACTCATGCGACATTAATGGAATTAGCATAGCAATCTCTTCGCGGCTGTACAGGGTGTTCCATATTAATCGATCCGGCTGAATATCATTAAACAGCGGTAGCAAGGTCCGTTCGCACGAACGTAACGTAGGTGTAAGGTGTAAACGAGTATCCGCGAAATAAACAAACTTTCTTTCCAATAACTTTATCATTAACGAGTTTCGTGTTAACTCCTATCGATTAAAACGGGACACCCTGTATATACCAGTTGCTTCGTACTCTCTCGATTCCCGGTACCGTGAAATAAGGAAAAGTGCGCGCGAAATGGAAGAAAAAGAGGACGAGGCGTTCGCGAAGGGTGACGCTCTCCTAGACTCGACCCTGTTCCGTCTCCCAAGGCACGTCGTAAGGATCGAGACTCTACGGTAATCGCACCTGCGTACGGTACTCGAGATCCTTCGAGCGTATCCCGTTTTTCTCCGCTCCTACGACGCAACCTTCGATTTATTACCAAAGGCTAAAGACCGGCCAGAACTTTGATATAGATTATTCCATCGTGCTTTCGATCGAGTCTCGTTTGTCGAGAGCCTTCCAGCTAATAACGGTACGAATTTTTGATAAAGCTCTTTCGCGCGGAGGAACAAACTTTTCTTTATACCGTTCTTCGTAGTAACTCCTTCGAAAGTAAGAAGAAAAAAGTAATATCAAAGTCCACATGTGCGAATCAACACCTCCGAGTGGTTCTACAAAGAGAGTCGGTGTCTTTAAACGCGACTCGGAAAGGTCGATTAAACGTGCGAAAGGGAGGGGAAAAAAAGTTATAAGAGAGAGAGAGAGAGAAAGTAGTCGAGCGGCTGTGATTAGAGCTCGCCGCCCGGTGATTTGTGGCCTCGCTCGCCTCTTAATTGTCACCAAGACGCCCCCTCGGCTTTATATCTCTGCGTGGTGCGTGCGAGCCGCCTCCGCCGCCGCCGCAGCCGCAGCCACCGCCGCAGCCGCTGAACCACCTTTTATATTCGAGCCGCGCTATCGCTCTCGCCAGTTTTATTTCGTTTTCTTGCCGTTTCCTCTTCGTAAAAAATCAACGCAAAAAAAAAAAAGAAAGAAAAGAAAAACGAGAAAAAAAAGATGAAGGAAAAAAGCCAAGAAGAAATTGAGAGAAGAAAAAGGAGGTCTGGGAGATAAAGGAACCGAAGGAACTCTTTAAACGTCTCGCACGCGCACTCTCGAGCAATGCTTTCGAAGTTGTCCCCTGCCGTGACTAACGTTGTACTTCCGATCGTTAGATAACTATGCAGAACTCGCTTACTCTTGTACGGAGTATTTTGCATCGCGTTCGAGGACTGGGTAATACGTTGAATAAAGCGATCGAAAGACCGTGCTAACTTTATTCCGTTCGCATCAGCTTCCTTACTTCTTTCCTTTCCTTTTTAAAATAATTAAACTTTTTTCTAGATAGAGAAAGGAAAAGAGAGCGAGCGAACGTTCGAAAAGGAAAGATGTCTTCTATAAATGGTAGACGACAAGGACGAAGGGTTGCTACTTGGATACACATAGAAACGTACGTTTAGGATGGTATCACGCGCGCCGACGAGGCCGATCGTAGAAGAAGGGAAAAGCGTGCGCGCGCGCGTGCACAATGGCTACGTCCGTCAAGGTTGGATCCTCTTAATTAACTCGACTGGCTACAGCGTTTCTCCTCTGGTAGACATGCCGTGCATTTCTTCCCTTCCTTTCGAGTGCGTATCACCATATCTCTTTCTCTCTTTCTCTCTCTCTCTCTCTCTCTCTCTCTCTCTTTCTCTCCTTCTTTTCTCTCTCTACTCTTTCTCCTCTTTGAAGAGGGAGCGGTATCCTTTTGTCGGGATGAGTTGTGTCGCCGAGTACGAGTCGCTGGTGTCCGTCGTTATTATATCACTCTCATTATGCGCGCTTGCGCCAACGGCGGTACCGGTCCGATATCCCGCACGTTCCGCACCACGACATCCACTTTTCTCCGGTACTCTTGACTCTTGTCGTCCTCGTGCATGGAAAGAAGATACGAGAAAACTACCGTGAGACGACGATTACCGGCCTACCCGATTTCTCGCAGGTGCTGCTAGATCCTTGATAAGAGAGAGAGAGAGAGAGAGAGAGAGAGAGAGAGAAAGAGAGAGAAGGTCGCGTGTCACGCGATGTCTAAAGTATGATAACGACTACACGACAGTTTCTCTCGAGCGTCTCACTTTCAGCTTTTATTACAAAAGCTTAGCTGGATCGAGAAAACGGATCGAAGAAGAAAGGAGAATAAGATCGATACTTTGACTGCCTAAGCTGTATACTCGTCTAGCGAGAAAGAGAGAGAGGTCATTAAGCTCCGTCTCGGATGTCGTCGACGCAGGACGATAAATTTCCGAGGAGGTCCGCGCCCGAGGATAACGAGGATTTCGAGACAGAGAGTACGTCGTGGCGAGGATTCGCGAGGAGGAAGGTGGAAAAGGACTTTGCTCTGGCCTTAACCCCTCGTGCTGATCCCGGTGTCAGCGGAGGAGGACGAGTCGCATGGAGGAGTTGTCGCGAGAGCAGAGGCCTCGAGGGGCATTCGTAACGATCGTAAACGTAAAGGCGTAAGGAGCGTAAACGCGAGCGTAAAGAACTTAAAGCGTGCCTCGTAAACCGAACTAACAATGTGTACGACAACAACAACGATCGCGAGTTAAAACGGGGCTGAGAGCAAGAGCATCGAACAGATACCTTCTTCTCCTTCTTTCTCTCTTCTCTGCGCGTCTCCTACACTTTTTCCCTCGAGTATTCTTCCCCTTTTCTTGCTCACCCTCTCTTTTACTCTCTCTTTCTCTCTTTCTCTCTCTCTCTCTCTCTCTCGCTCGCTCTTCATCGCGCTCCGGAACTCACGGAGATATACGAGCGAATGCAACCTGCCCGGTAATGAATGCGAGCCGTAAAACAAGAACGCTTTGATTTACTCGCCGTACTAATGTTGAACGTAGAGTATTAATAAATTATTGATTATTAAGTGCCAGTTGCCATCCCTTTCCACGATCGTTCCTTACGACGCGTTTCCTTCTTTTCGCGCCAAAACTATTACGATAGACGAAAAGTCCTCGTAAAATTTGTGGATACGTACTTGCTTCAATGGAAGATACAGAACGTGCTAGCTGGGTACGTTCGAAGGATCGTTCGCTCGCTAATCCCTAACGATCCCTAACGAAAATATCGACACTACGTTATCGAAGGTCTATAAGAGATCTCGCCAGGGAGGATCTCCAGAAGAGGAGTCGTACGAATCAGCAAACTCCAGACGACAAGGATATTCCGATAATCCTTCGCGCGATAGGGACGCGTACAAGGACGCTTATAAAGTAGATGAAACGCCAGCCGACACTCGGGTATTCCTCGATGGCCCGTACCTGTGTATAAATGGTCCGTAATCTCGGGAAGGGCAGGACCACCGTGGCCGCACCGTGGTCTCTGCCGTGTAATACGACAGACTCGTAACTCATATCAGAGCGCCCACGCCCTCAGGTAGCGGCGACAACGCTGGACAACATCGGACACCCAGGGCGAGGACACTCAATTAACTTTCCTCTCCGTCGTCCACCGTCCACCGATAAAACTGCCCTTAGCAGTCAACCGAGCAGCTGAAACTTTGCGCTTCCGAACGTTTCCTAATTAGAGCGTCAACGTCGTCGACGTACTTTATCGATCGAAAGGACGATTCGTCCGATCGATAATATTACGACGAGATCGATCATTGAGATATAAATATTCTATTCCACGAGGACGTTTCCATCGTTTAACTTTGAAGGATCTTTAAAAGCTCTCGTGAAAACAGATACCAGAATATACGTTCTTACATCTTGTATGTTAGTTAACTTCAACTCGTAATTTCTATCCGCTTATTTCCTATTTCCCTCTTGGAGGGGAATATCCTTAGAGAGCTGCGTGGAACTGGTGTCGCGGAGATTCCGATCTCCGGTCTTCCTTGTTCTCTCTCGTACATGGAAAGATTTGTTCGAGCGATCGCGACTAGACAAGGATCGGTTCCTAAAGAGGCGAAGGAGAGAGGACGGGATGTGTACCGGAAGGACGGGGGCGAGGTAGGTGGTCACACACCCACGAAGAGCGAAACGATGGCGAGAAGGTTGTAGAGAAAGAACGAAAGAGAGGAAGGGAGAAAGAGAAAAGAGCGAGGAAGAGGACAAGAGGCTTTGGGTACGATCGGTAAGAGCTCGGTATAATGAGCAGAACCAATATTAGTCGGTGTGGCCACCGACCGGCAAAGGAGTTGGCGAACGAGCCCTGGCCGAAGGATCAAGCGGGTAATTGCCATTACGATATCATCTAAATGCTCTCACGGCTGTCCGTAATGAAGACACACACGGACACGGCGATGTGCGAACACGTACGTATGAACGTGCGAGTGGACACCCACCTACGTTTCTCTCTCTCGCACTCGCGCAGTTAGATACATCGTTACACATCCCTGGTGCGAGCGATTCGAATCTCCTCGTCTCGACGCGGGCATCTCCTTCTTTCGTTTCTCGGCTCTCGTCCGACTCTCTCTCTCTCTCTCTCTCTCTTCCCTCGACGATCGACGGGTGCCGCCCAATGCCATCGACGAGATATGAGGCGTGTCTAATTACGCGATCGGTGCACGTCCAATCAAACTCCCTTCCTGTCGACGCTCTCCGACTCGAACCGAATCCTTCTGAAACGACGAAAAGTCGATTAGGAGTTGTCATTGCGTTTGCGATGAAATCGATATCGATCGATTCGATCGATCGCCGATGTCGAATGACTTTAAATACGAATCGAATTAATAAGACGAGTTTCGAGACGATCGTAGAATCGATTTTCAACGCGATCAACGGCTCGTTATCGAAAGGGATAAAATCATTGGTGCGTTTCGCAAGAGCACATAAGTATCTACTTACGTACATTAGAGTCGTTCGATTTTAATTTCCTGCTCGACGCCGAGATAATTACTATGATCTCCTGTCGTTCGACTTCGTACGAAGTCTCATTACGTCGACTCCGGTAAACGGATACGCGTTGGCCCGCGACCCCTTCGACGTGATTCTTCTTGCGATCAAACTCGTTCCTCGATAAGATCGTCGTTACGTACGAGCAGGTATGCGCGCGAGCGCAATCATCGACACTGTTGCAGACACGGGAGGGGTCTGATTTTTCGGTCGCGGTCCAACCGCTCGGTGGGAGCCGACGAAGGTGGGAAGGAAGGTAGCCGTACTCGAACGGCGTAGTGCCATGCGGGGAAAATCGAACCTAACGGGGTGTAATTCAGCGTGATATCTTCACGCACGATGGCTACCGGTAATTGCCGTTTTTACGCGCAATCAGAGCATGAATTTATCGACCGCGTACGGGTGGTTCGATTACTCGCACCGTACCTCCATTTGCTTACTGCTCGTTCTGGTAAACGTACCACTGGCAGGACGGCAGGCCTGCTGGTCCAAACTTATTAGACCGAGTTACAGAAACGTCCTTAATTAGCGAAGCGTTGTAACGCTCGCTACGCTCGCGAGAAATCCTGTACCGATTTGTCATCCCCCTTCGAGAGTTTCTACTTTTCTACTTACGCAGGTAAGATTTTGCGCTACTTCTTCTTCTTGCTTCGACCCATCCTCCCTCTGTCCACCATGTGCGTCCACCATGTGCGTAGTTATTTACGACTTTGGCCCGAGGAAACTCTCCCGGGACAAGGATATGTTAATGAACTCGCCACGACGTTCTCTGCTTCTTCTTACGAAAAATTCTGAGACTCTGCGGGTCTCTAACGCGAGATTTAAATAATTTGAGGAAAGCAGGAAAAAGCGTTTCGCGAGGAAAGTGCTTCGATCGTCCCTCTGCTCGAGATCTACTTGAGAGTAGACAATCGTCGCTGTTGCGGCTCTCTCTCCCTCTCTCTTTCTCTGGTTAGCTCGATCTCACGACGTTGCGTGTCAGATGTCACTGTATCCGCCTCCTCTGAAAAAATCTGGAACGCAGTTTCGCCTTCTCGGCGTACCCGAACGCGTCCACGCTTTCCTGATTAGCTTTGGTTCATTATGAACGCGACGCTCGCCGTGAAAATCGTCGAAGCTAACGCATTACGGCGCATGTCTCGAGCGCAAACTTGTCAAAGAACATATTCTCGCTTATATATGTATGTAGGTATAGGAACGTAAGTAAGTATATAGGCGCACTGGTTTCCAGCAACTTGGGTGGCAAGTCCGACGGTCGATCGAGCAACCTCACGACGATGCCGGCTCTTGGATTCGTCTCGTTCGACCGATCGGACGAGAGACGAGCGGACAGTTTGCTTCAACGAGTGCGAGACGTTTACACCCACGTTTAACATACCAATAAAATTGTCGAGAAATTCAACCGTTTCTGACGATCGAATAACGCGAATCTTAAAGCGCGACGGAGCGTATTTTTGGGCGCTAAAGTTAACAGTAAAAAAAATTATATCGTCGGTAATAAAAATTCGCGAGTTATAAGGGACGATGATCGATCTCGTTTCGTAAAATACGGATGAGACGAAGTCGAGTAGGTTCTGCATAAAAGTGCAGGAACGTGGCCCCGTCGACGTCGCGAGTTTATTAACGCCGACAATTATGCCGCCAGGGGCTAGGCGTGATTTACAAGGGGAGCTCGTGAAACGTTGCAACCTTCGGCCGGGCCTTTACCAAGGCGCAACACGTACATATACGCATTCTCTTTCCTTTCCTTTTCTTTCTTTCCTTCCTTCCTTCCTTCCTTCCTTCCTTCCTTCCTTCCTTCCTTCTTTCTTCTTCTTTTTCTTCTTCTTCTCTGCAGAAAATATAAAAAGGCTTCCTGGAAACTTCCTCGGACAGAAAGAACCGGCCGCGAGTCGGCAAGATTTAGTACAGAGTCTCCTTCAAGAGAGAGGGAAAGATTTCGCCCGGTCGTCGGGCCCTTTCTTAAACGAATCATTATCATAAACGTGTGACTCAACTGACGCGACCACGCGTTTTGCTCAAATGTTGCCCGAATTTCATCGAAATACCGTAAGCAAATTAAAACGAACTATTTTTCTTAAATGCAACTCGAATCGATCGTTCGACGACGATAATCGAATTTAAATTCACACCTCCGAGAGAGTGGAAGAAAAAATGTGAACGCCGACCAAGAGGACGTGAACCTTGAAAAAGTCGAGGTCCTCTACCTCGAGTCCTGAATTCCCCTAATTTGTTTGAGCGAAACAATATCGAGTTACGAGCGATGTTATCTAACGGACACGCACGTGCTACGGCTCACGGAAGGTTCATCGCGGCTTTCTGACGAGCTACCGTGCCGAGCTATCTTCACGAATCTCCGGCCACGAGAAGAAGAAGAAGACGACGAAGAAGAAGGAGAAGAGAAGAAGAAGAAGAAGAAGAAGAAGAAGAAGAAGAAGAAGAAGAAGAAGAAGAAGAAGAAGAAGAAGTAGAAGAGAAGCAGAGAAGAAGAAAAGAGAAAGGGAAGACGACTCCCTTCCACGCACTTTAAGCAGGTTCCATGGCGCATATGTACGAATTTACGTGCGCGCGGAGACTTTCAACGAAGCCCTTCCAATCCTTCCTACTTGCGAAAATGCAAGAGGAAGAAAGAAAGAAAGAAAGAAAGAAAGAAAGAAAAAGAGGAACGAAAAATGTAGACACTCTCTCGAGGGGGTAGAAGTAAATCGTGGTGCTATCGCGATTGCGCTTAGAATTCGACGGACGACAACAAATTCCGAGTTGAGGAAGTTCGATCCAGAAACGAGATTTGTCGTTCTCCGGTGACACGGACGGCCGATACGCTCGATTTCGGGTATAACGGATTACGGAAACTTTAAAGGGTTGCTGTTGCTCCGTTCGAGAGAAGGAAAGGAAAAGGTTCTTCTCTATCGTGAGATCCTTTGACAAGCCGACGCGCCACCCAGCGCGCGAAATTAGGACCGTATCGAGCAAAAAGGGGCCGAAATCCTGCGCTCGACAAGATGTTGCTGCTTAAAATTCCACCCGAGGATCGTACGACGTGGCATCAATGATGGATCCACCTTCTTCGTCGTCCTCCTCCTTTTTCTTCTTTCTCGTCCTTCTCCTCCTCTTCTGGTTCTTCTCCCTCTGGGACGTCATTTCTTCGCAAGAGCACGACGAAGGAAGGAAAGAAGGAAGGAAGGAAGGAAGGAAGGAAGGAAGGAAGGAAGGAAGGAAGGAAGGAAGGAAGGAAGAAAAGAAGGAAGGAAGAAGAAGGAACATCGAGGACGAGATCGCAGATAGGAGCGAGGAAACACGATAAACTGTCACGCGGCATTTCTGAGCGTCACTCAATGAAGCGTCAAAACAGCGTTGTCCTATCCTTCGTGAGCATTCCTCTCTCTCTCTCTCTCTCTCTCTCTCTCTCTCGATTCCTCCCTCTCGATCCTTTTCTCTTATGCTCTCCCTTACGGAAAGTCCCCTCCGGATACGTGTACGCGCGTGCGGACCAATCGCATTTATTAAGGCGCAGTGTCACCGTACACGTTAGCTCCGTCCACCTTGTACGCGTACCTACCCTCCTCTTCGAGGTGTCAGCCACGTCGATCGAGAACAGGTCGCGACGCGTGTCTCACCATCGTGTATCCTAACGAGACAAAACGACGCAACGAACCTTGTAGATCCGATAGCACGCTTCTTCCAGCCCTTTCGCAGTCTTTCGTAGTCTTGTACCAACTTGGAAACCTTTCTAGTCTGCTTTGGGCGTTCTTCTTTACTCCTCCTTCGTTTCATTGATAAACCGAATTAAAACGAAACGAAACGAAACGAAACGGACGAGCGTAAATAATGCGTAACCTTGCGAAGCATTAAATTACGAGAGCTATTAAATCGGAATTTAAGTCGAGAAAAAAAATAGAAACTATTAACGCGGTCAAACTCAATCGTGGTCATTGAAACGACTTTACGCAGTCGTTCGACCTTTAATCCTGCGAGAAACGTGCCCATCGGACATGTAGAAATCGCGTGTTAGCTCGGATCGCAAGCGACATGGACAGCCCCGTTGTCTTACGTAGCACGATGTTTCTAAAATTAACAAAGCCGTTTCTACAGATTTATATACTCGTTAGAAATCTAATGACCCATTATCCTTTGTCACGCACCGGCGTTAGCGGCACCGTAATTACCAAAACGCAGCCTCTAACGTGCTCCCTTCTATCGTTCTGGTCGTGGCTCGTTTCTTCTCGCAACTCGGAGTAATTTAGTTTACTTTCAAAAGCGCAATACTTTTAAGAAAAGAACTGTTCGTTCGTGAGCCAATAATACGACGATCGCTAATGAGAAAGTCCACTTACCCGAGGCAAACGATTGGAATCGAACGCAGGTTCATTTGGAAAACGTTTCATTGAACGTAACGAGGGAGAAATAATTGAAAGAAAAGAAAAAGAAAAAGAAAAAAAGGAACAAGAAAAAAGGAAAGAAAAAAAAAGATTTGTTAAGGACTTGCCTCCAAAGATTTCCAAACATTATCGATTGGTAATTCACGTGGTATGATGAAATTTTGAATCGTAAGAGGAAGTTATTCGACCGACTGACTCGCGAATGGCCTTTATAGTGGTCACCTTCGAAAAAGATCGCTCGAGTCGAAGCTGTTCTCCGTATTAACGAGACGAAGGGGTATAGCGCTTTATCTCGCGTACGAAGTGTTTTATCCCTCCGATCCGAAACGTGAGAGGAATGCCAGAGCTTCGAGTCGGTCCAGTCTCGAGAAAGAGCGGCCAAGATATATATATACATATATAGAAAGAAAGAGAGAGAGAGAGAGAGAGAGAGAGAGAGAGAAAGAAATAGAGAGCCCGCGGGACGGACAAAGGGGATCGTGATTCCCGTCCGTCACTCCTCGTATCCTGTCTCCAGAGAAGAAGTAGTAGTAGTAGCAGTAGTAGTAGTAGTAGTAGTAGTAGTAATAGTAGTAGTAGTAGTAGTAGTAGTAGTGTAGTAGTAGTAGTAGTAGTAGTAGTAGTAGTAGTAGTAGTAGTAGTAGTAGTAGTGTAGTAGTAGTACTAGTAGTAGTAAAAGTTGTGTAGTAGTCGCGCCTGTGGAAAGGAAGGAAGAAAGAAAGAAAGATGGAGACAGAGAGAAAGAGAGAGAGAGAGAGAGAGAGAGAGAGAGAGAGAGAAGGAGAGTCGTCCTGAATGGCAGTCCAAAGGTCTCTCCTTTCGAAGAGCCGGATGCTCTCTCGTCGTCGGGCGGACGTTTCGTGCCGTAATCCAGTTTATGAAACTCTGAACGTGGCGTACGTCCGCGTACTATGTACACACGCCTTCTATTTCGTCGTTCTACACCGCGAATGGACAGGAAACGGTCCCGTCCTGAATGCTCCTGGAATTGGATTAAGACCGTTCAGAAAGCCGTACTACCGCTCTAGCTCTCTCGCTACTCTCTTCTTACCAATGGCATATGAGATAGTTAAGGATATAGTACATTCCGCCTACCTGTTACGCTGATTTCACGTCGAATCGGATGGCCTCGAAAGAATGGTCGAAAGAAAACTGTGAAAAAGTTGGGATCGATGATACCAAGTGAAAGAGGGAGGAAGACAGAGAGAGAGAGAGAAAGGACGAGAGGGAGGAACAGGATGATAGAAAGAAGTGGGCGGAGGAAGGAGGGTACGAGAAGCGCTAATTAGGCGCCGCGCGCGAATACCCTGTCGGTATGGTATATATCGAAGGCGCCGTGATTATGGCTAACCGAGCTCTGGTACGTGCTGCCGTGGAAGAAGAAGGAGGGTGATGAGAAAGAGAGAAAGACTAGGTACGTGCGCGGCTCATACGTGGGCTTCATTAACGGACCGTGTTAATTAGTCGCAGATAGGCGATCGGACGTGGCTCGTACGGAGTGCGCCAGCAACCACACCGATCTTCCTCCTACCCCTCGTTGTTCCTTCGACCCGCGAGCCAGACCCAATAATTGTGCCCGGTAGTGGTCAGAAGGGAAAAACACACGTGAGCCTTGATTTTCATCGAGACCCTTGCCTTCCTCGAGGTCAAGCAAAAATCTTACCTCCGACAACGCTCGATCATTAACTCTTACTAATTAATGCTATGATTTAGGTACCACCCTGAACCACGGCCTGGCAAATACCCACGTCTTTCCTTACGGACTCGGCTCTTATCACCGATTTACCTTGCTCCAAACGGAACGTAGTTTGAACCACCGACTTGTACCAAGTCTCGATTTATCTACGAGAAAGAGAGAGGGAGAGAGAGAGAGAGAGAGAACGTCCGCGTTCGTGGAACACCGAATACAGGTAGAAACGTGGATCTATCGGGAACACGAGCTACGCTACCTATATCCGTGAGAGATAAAACGATGTCAACGTAGCCTAGCTATACCTTTGGAAAGGTCCAACAATAGCTCTAATGAAACGCGACGTGACGTCGCGTACGCGGATTACGCTTTATAAGTAGTTCACGGATAAACGAAGCGAAGGGAGACTCTTCTCGATTCGATGATAAAACCGACCTTGGTTGCGCGTTAAAAACGATATCCTCGTGTTCCGGAGATAGGAGCTCGATTAGCTCGCTTTAAATACGCGAGACGCGAGAAATAGATCCAAACGAAGATATACGATAATGGTGATTATCCGGTAAAACCGTACATGCGATAATTCCGCCGCGAGAAATAGCTACTTGTCGTTTTCTGGCTGGCGCGAGCAGCAGAGAAAGGAGAAGGAGCTGATTCGCCGAGGAAGGAAGATGCGTGTTAATGCATCGAAGGTTATTAAGCTAAAATTCATTAGCCAATGGTATGCGACGAGATAAGGATATTTACGGTAAAGCGTAAGAAAGAATTTTCTCGATTAAAGCGACTGAAGCGTTTGCCTTCTGATCAACCTACATAAGCGTAGGTATAAACGTGCGTTAACGCGTATACCTACTGCGAATATAAAAGTATAATGCATATGGTAAAAGAAAGCATCGAAGCGACACGTGGTGAGGGGCACGCCTATCGGTTAGTCGCTGCAGGTTGGCCAAACGTCGACGCAATTAACATTAACCGATCGAAGCAAGCTCGGCGTTAATTAACGAAACGAAGCGAAACGTGGAGAGTGCGGGAGGTGATGCGAATGGTGGAAGAGCAAAGGGATGGCGGTACCTTTCGTCTTCCTCTCTGCCAAGAAACGAGCTATTTCTAACTCAGCTATTTAACAGTTTGCAGACTGTCGCCGCGCGTCAGGTAAGAGACAACCGACAGCGTCGGACCTTCGTCTCTTTCTCCCTCCCTCTCTCTCTCTCTCTCTCTCTCTGTTTGTACCTGAGAGAACACCGCCTGCCACGAATCAAACTGATCTTTTGCACTAGCGACGGCGGCGTAACTGTGTTCTCGTTCATTAAGGCCTAAAGACTCCTTCCACGGACACATTTTTAAAGACCCACCGAGCTGATCTTTGCCGCGTTCTAACGACAAGAATTTAACGTCCGATGAACCCACCATTTCATCGGACAACGGTCCAAATTCTAGGAATAAGCGTGAATTATCTTTTTAAAAGCGAATCGAAATATAATGAAATTTCTGGAGGAACAGCACCTACACCTTAAAGTCCGACTCGTAGCAGGCCCACCCGGGCTCGTTTCTTCAATGGAATGGTGGGCGATCCACCATGAATGGAGGTCATTTACTCGTATTCAGCGTCCACCGACTATATCGTGAACCTTTCATTGTGTCCAGAAGGACGAAGACTATAGCGGGACGAAGTCTATGATCCGACAAAGATTCAAGCGCGTAAGGACACGACACCGTGCTCGTGACGTCTCTCTTTCCTTCGTCCTTTTCTTTCTACGCTTCTTTCATCCTTCGTCTCCTTCTTTCCTTCTTTCTTTCTTTATTTCTTCCTTCCTTTCTTTCTTTCTTTTTTTCTTTCTTTCTTACCCAATGAAAGGCTAGCCCATGTCTCGGATACTCTTCGAAAGATCACCTTGCTACGAGTCTCTTGTATCATGACTCCGTTTAATCTTTCACTCCAACCCACATACGCGCATAGTGGTCCCTGTCGTTCTCGAGACGAACGTATCGCGTCTCCGACCGAATGAATGGCAATTAAAAGAGCCTTGAGTGAGTTAACTCGAAGGTCAAGAACCTTCGAGATCGTGCGATTCTCGACCTCGAAGAATCGATTCTCGCGACAAAAGTCACCAAACTGTGTTTCGCTTCGATCCTTCGACATCTCGATGGAATTACGATCGACATTGTCGAGTTATCTTCGAATCGATCGTCTTAACTCGAACTCCAATACGAACAATTCTAAACGGACGCGAAATTTGTAGCTACAATAACGTCTGTCTGACTGTCATATCGCGTAATCAATGGCGAACTCAAAGACACATCGCTTTCTCGTACACGTATACAATACGAAACAAGTGGCAAGCAATGGCGGTCGTGCAACACGTGCTATTGTGCGTGTCGAGTAGCAAATAGAAAAAGATGGAGAGAAGAGACCCCTCGGAGAAAAGGTTGTAAATCCCTGGAGAGAGAGAGAGAGAGAGAGAGAGAGACTCTCCTATGACACCCTCCCGCCCCTCTTCCCTCATTTCATTGTGCATCGCGCTTACAATCTCCCTCGTTTCATGGCAAATCCTTCTTCTACGCGAAAGAGAACCCGCGGTGCTCGACGTGTGTGGCCAGGAATCGCACGACTGGAAAGAGAATCGCGAGGTGCACCAACGAAATTCATCGTTCACGCCGATCCCACGCGGCCATTATAACGAGACCACGAGAGAAAGAGAGAGAGAGAGAGAGAGAGAGAGAGAGAGAGAGAGAGAGAAAGAGAGAGAATAGCGGAGAGTCCGAGCTTCACGACGATGACGATCAAGATCCTGTGTGGACGACAACGACGACCTCGTTAAGCGGCTCCCGGTGGATATAATATTATTAGGTGTGGCTCGCTACTTATGTACCGCTTTTACAAGAGATCCGAGCATACATAAATACTTCTTCCCGTTCGGCCGACTGCCGGACAATCGCGAGGGATAAAACTCGCTCTCTCTAAATCTTCTCCACGAGTATTCAAAGGTCACGCTGCTGACTGCCGCTCTTTCTTGCGACTCTTGTCCTATCGTTGCCTTAAATCATAAGTCTATAGAATTACGAACGAGTCGCATGTTCCTACCACCAGCATAACGTTACTACTACCACCATAACCACTATTACTATCACTGCTACTAATATCCTTGTCAAAATGCATCGTTAAAAGATCTTTTCTCTCGGCAGCACGAATATGCGAGACTCGTATGTCTTTCTTTTTTCTGAAACAAAGACGTTTCTTCGACTTCGTGATCTTCTTGACGTTGAAAGACTGTTATATCAGAAGCAAACCTATAGTTTTCCACAGATACTCGGCCAAGCGGCCGACCCTTGTTACTTAAAAAGGAGGATCCAAAAACCAAGCAAGGTGGTCGTGACTCAGGAGGGGGGAGGGAAGGACCGACCAGTGACTACACCCTCGATCGTTTTCTGGACACGAGGGATCGATTTATTATCGGCAAGGTGGCAGATAGCTCGTTCGAATGTCTTATGGGGGTCCGTAATCGATGCTCCAGGCACGCGCCATGTGTTAGTCGCACTTTCGATGATACATCGATTCGTATTTCCAACGGAGAAAAAGAACAAATTTTGCTAACGTCAAACGAAAGAATCATGAAAACGTTGCTCTAGAAAATGATTTATCGATTAGAAAAATCATTAACGAGTTCGAACTTGAGGGAAAACGTATAATCGGAAAGAACGTTCATACGCCAACTCTTATACACGAAAGTAATTCCCAATGCTCTGCTCGAAGATTCGGCTTTTGCGACACCGGAAGAAGCCGTCGAAGGTGAACCTATTGTAAGAGTTAAAGGAACGTGCAACGTCATCGTGATATCGCTTTTTTTGAACCAGTGAAACAGCTGACACTCACCTGAAGTGTCGGATCGGTTACCGCGTCGCTGAAACTATAAAAATCAAACAGAGAACACACGGCGCAAGGAAAGAGCTAACCAAGTTCGACAAATTTCCATCATCCAGGGAACCTGACAGTTGTGGATAGAAATGAGTTTGAAGTTCGAGTTCGTGTCGTACCTTCTTTCCTTCCTTCCTTCCTTTTCCTCATCAGGGTCGCCACATGGTGCAATTAAAAACGGCGCCGAGGTTCTCTTTGTGCCACGCGCCCGAAAAGTGCCATATGGTTCTTCCGCACCCTCCACTGCTCTTCTCGCTTTTCCGAAAGTCGAGGACGAATCGAGTGGTAAAAGATACGGGTCGTCGATGCACCTTCCGAAAGAGCGATTTTCACGAGGGAGATCATTATTCGTTCTGTCGGATGAAAACGCATAGGTTGCCGTAAAGAAAATTTGAAAATAATTAATGCGCGACTAGGTAGGTATTCCTATCGATATACTACTATCGAATAAATAGTATCGATCCGTCCTTCGCAGATAGGTGTAAAGTAAATTACACGCGTTAAATGACTTTAAACAGCTCGGATTGAAATCGCCGCGTAGTAATTCACTTTCATACCTATACGTTTAACCGATCGAACGTTTACGAGAGTTCGCGGAGGCACGACGAATAATCCATCGAGCTCGGATCTAAATCTCTCACGAAGGCCATAAAAGTGCGACTGCGGAGGAAGGTTCGTGAGGCGGACGTGCAGCGGTGCATCACCTGTCCAAGCGATTCCATACAAGATATCCAAGACTTTCCTTTAGCAGGAGCACGCTCTCTTCCTGCGGATATACTCGTGGACAACCCTTTACGTCAGTGACTATCTAATCGAGAATCTCGCATGGAAATTCTGACTGAGGAAGAAAGCTCTGACCTTTCGGGCGACCGAGGCTAAAGAATGGAAGACCGCAAGACGATTTCCGCGCGTAAAGACCGTTAACTGTGATCGCGTTGCCTCGAGGCACGCTACTTAGAATAATTTCTGCGTTTCTGTTCCAACGTTTTACGACCCCGCCCCTCTTTCTCCTCCTATCCTTTATCTACCAACCGTTAACTTCACGAAATTCATTTCCATGAAAGTGAGAGGTTAAAACGTTTACGTAATTTCCTTCGCTTATTGTCGTCGCTTAAGCGATCAAATACTCCGAAACTTTCGAATATTAAATCGAAACCGTTTCTCCCACGATTCTCCACCTACGACGATCGAACGATTCTCGCTCTTGGAAATGAACGAAGATAAAAAGATATGAAAAGAGTCTCTTTGGAACAGTCCTAAAAACCGATAGGATCGTCCGATCCGCGCGTTGATCCATCGAAACGTACGTACCTAATCCATTCAACGAAACGTGGGATCTTCCAAGATATTCTTTAGCTCTTCTTTTTTTCTCCTTCGAGTTTTTCCTGGATTACCGAAAAAAAAATCCTCACTGTTTGGAAAGGAATAGTCGAGGTGTAAAGAGGTAAGAAATCTTGCGTAAAAATCTCAAAGGATTGCCAAAGTCTAACATGGTGGCGAAGAAGAGACAGGAACGATCCTTCCAAGATATCCTGGATAAAAAGGAATGAGAGAGATACGGAAAGAAGGTTCCCATGCAAAGAGTCCTTACTTTCTTGGTAGAATGCAGGGGGAGGAGAAAAAAAAATACGTAGAGGAAAAAAATACGTAGAATGGAAAAAGGTTTCCAGGATTCGGGTAACTCTGTGGGAAAGGACCGAAGGAATACACGCTACCGGGGTATCCTTTCCAGTGCTCCAGTATTATTCGCAACGACAATGGACCCTCAAGGACGCGTCGCTTCAAAAACCCAAGCATCCTCGGTGTCCTGGAAAGAAAACTAATCGGACGAATTAAAAGGGAATCTCTTACCCTTTCTTCGTGCGACGAGAAACAGATTTCACGGTACCTGCCGACGCGAGAATAGCCCGACTCGAGCTATAAACGCGGACAATGCGCGTACGTGGATATTTATTTGTAGAGTATTTCATTTTCAAACTCGACCAACGTAAAAGGCAAAAGAGAAGAAAAAAAGCGAAAAAAGAAAACAACGAAATTATGTTGTCGACGTTGTACATGTAATAATTTAATAATAACGATAATAACATCGTCGAGTAAATCCTGCTTAGAAAGATCAATCAAGAAAGATCTCCATCGGAGCGTGACGTGTTAGCTTCTAACCTCCTTTTAAAAGCCGCAGCGATCGTAAAATACGCTTCCTGTGCTACCTTTTTTTCCTCGATAGTTTGCTAAACGTTTCTGTCGATTTGAAATTCCCCGTTGAAATTCTCCGATAAAGAGAGAGAGAGAGAGAGAGAGAGAGAGAGAGAGACCTTTCCGAAATCAGGTGTGGCCGGCGGTCCCTTTACGTTTATCCGACGCGCATAGGTGTCGCAGCGTTGTCAGGGAACGAGACGACAAAGGGTCCGTATCCGCGTAAAAGCGAACTTGTCGCGCACGATAGACAGCGGAGGCGGCGAAACTTCAGAGAAACTTTACAGAGAGAAAGAGAGAGAGAGAGAGAGAACGAGAGAGAGAGAGGGGGGGGGGGGGGTAGTCCTCTTTCCACAGTGGACCGACTTGTCCTCCTCGCGCGGTCGAATCTGCGAGGAAGAGAACGCGATCCCTCGCGCTACGCGCCGCCGCTTTCGCCGTTTCGCGATGCGTGCAAGTCCGAAAAAAAAACTTGTCAACAAGGAGACGAGAGGAAAAAGTAAAAGAGAGTGGACGAGAGATTAGCAGCCGGTCCAACCCGATAAAAAGCGGTCCACTGGCGGAATAATGTGCCTGGCTACCGAGGACCTCTTTGCCAGGAATGCGAGACGTTTCTGCCTTAAATATGTCCACGCGAGGAGAGTCCACGAATTTGTTCTTGAATTCGTGCTCACGGACCAACGTTATTATACCGTACAACACTTGTATCGACGTAATTATCTATACATTTTACCGTTTTACTTTTTCATTTCTTTTTTATTCTCTCGCTATTAAAGCATTTATCTACTTAGCGATCAAACGCTAATGTATTTTCTATGCACGGCGTAACTTTATTCTCGCGGTGCTAAAAAGGTAAACATCTTGTAAGACTGTAATAACGAAGGGAATGAGAGAGAGAGAGAGAGAGAGAGAGAGAGAAAGGAGAGAAAAGGAAAAAGATATAAAGAGATGTCGTGAAAGAATTTTCCGATAAAAGAAACTCAAAGTCTATTATTCGATCCGGTTGACAAACGACGAATAGAAAAGAAGATCGCAGCGTTCTTTCGACGCGTTCTACTGCACGAGGGCGTCCTTTCGAAAGGAACTAAATGTAAGAGAAGTATTCACAGCGTGAAAAAGAAAGAAAGTACGAGACGTGGAAGAAAAGGACAGCTTCCTCGAAATGTAAACACGATAAAATCAACAAGGTAAGAAAGGCGGAGAGTAAGAGAAGAAAAGAGAAGAGACCGAGATAATTCTCGATAGCATGACGACACGACGATCGAGAATCGTAAGCTAAGATTCTTCTATCCATTCTTGCGAAGACTTTTCAGGCTCTTCTATTATTCAATGAAAGAGGATATTCGAGCGAACGGTCGATAGTGAGAGACGTCTCTCTAAGAGTATAGTTCTTTCATCCGTGTGTCCGATCTCTCAGGAGCGTATACGCGTATGTGTAAGTAACTACGTCCAGGTTTCTATGGAAAACGTAAGGTGCAGAGCATTGTCGCGCGCGCATGAATGGACGAAAGAATGGGACCTGGAACAAGTGTACCGGCCCACAATGCCGAGAATGCGAGGAATCCCAAGTGATTTATGGAGTTGGGCTCGGTGCGCCTATCGACCGGCTAACTCCTCGTCGACGACGACGACGACGACGACGACGACGACGAACGAAGGTCTCTCGAGCACCCACGCCTTCGGGGGACCTTCCGTCCTTGGTGCCAATTATCGATTCGCCGGACTTTCATAAATCGCAATTCGTTAATTCGCTCGTCGCCGAATCGCCTCCCGGCGATTCGAAAATACGAACGTTCCACTGGAGATCCGTGTTCCACGAGCATTGTTCGTGAATTATGTTCTGGTAACGAAGTCGGAGCCTCCAAATTCACCGGTTAATGATTCTTCCACGAAACGAGCTCCCTGTCAGTTCTTTAGATCGGAACGTTCTCCAGATCGGAAAGATTGATAAAGGTATCGGTATTATTATTATCGTTATTCACGATCGTTCAATTTTCGACGATTCTTCAAAGTTTTCACCCGGAGAACCAAGCCTCGGGAAGAAAAATCAGCGTCGATATGGAATGTGGATTCTTCTCGAGCGTATGTCGAGATCCTTACAATACCTTTATAATTGTCGGTATCTCTGGTCGAGGACGGTGCTGCCAGAGTCTCGAGGTTTTCGTTACTTCGATGAATGAGCCTATTATTCGCTTCTTTTACGCCCGCAGGCCTCTGAACGCGGCCATGTATACGAAGCGTTCCCAAAGACCGATTACTTTATGAAGTCTCTCGTGCCTAGCCCGTGTTACCTGAACGATCTTCTTTCCTCGCCGACCTAGAAGACACGTTCTTCTCTCTTCTCTCCGTGTACGATCCGACGCGATCCATATGCACGATGTCACGTAACTCTATCAATCTTTCGAAAAAAGAAGGTCATTAATCTTCCAAACATTAATTCCCGTAGTAAACTCTACCACGAGGTATTTCTAACTGAACGAGAGTATCTATATCAAATCGAATAGATCAAAATGTACTTGACGGTATGAGATACAAATTTTTATTTTAAAAATCATAATTTTCGAATACAAAGAGAGAATGTTTCAGAAAAACTTGTCCAAAGAGGTATATACGGAGAAAGAAAAATGTACTTTAGAATCCAAGAGAATCGTTGAAAATCCAAGGACTAGATTCACCCCGTGGCCGATGATGAATAGACCGATTCTAAAAATGGGAGTAACCGAAAAAAGGAAAGAAAAAGGGAAAGAAAAGAAAAAACGAGAAAAAAGGGAGAGAGAGGGAGAGAAGAACGCACACAGAAGCGTAGCCGCGTCCACGTTGCTACGAGGCGCGCAACCATGCTCGAGAGTCCTTCACAATAAATCTCGGAGCCGAGGTCCTGTTTTCGTTCCTGGGCACTCGAGCGTGCCGACTAAATCTCCGAGATACAAAGGATTTTATAAAGTAGGTGGAACTTATAAAGTGACCTTTTATGAAGCCGATGAATGAACGTGTCACGCGAACCACCCGACGTGATTCCATTTAGATTTTTCAATTTTCATTTTCCTCGTCGCTTCCCAAAACGGACCATCCTCTTGCGTGTGAATTTTATAAATCCAAAAGAATCGTTGAAATCGTTGTCCGTGCTACCGAACGTCATTGGGCGTGGCGCGCGTTAACGTTTTAAGTACCGTTGACAAGCGAGTAGCACGGTTGCATCGCCATTAATTTTTCTTTTTCTTTGTTTCTTTTTTTTTTTTTTTTTTTGTCGAAATCAACTTATCGAAAATATTAGTAGGAACGTACGTAGAAGATCTTGATTTCAATGTACGTAGAAAACGGCGCTCGAAAGACGGCCGATACCATGCTCGGCTTTAAATCGTATTGCCTAGAATTACGTCGTTCGAGGAGCAGCAATAACCGTTGTTGTAGGAGCGAATCGTGATGAGCGAAATCGGATCGGAAAAGGTTAAGAGACGAGATCGCCGGGATATATACGTTTTCTGCAGGTGGTGCTTCGATCCGCAAAGAGGAAAGAGTTCTCGGGTCATTCAGGAATAACGGACCACCAATGACATCTCTTCGATCTCTCGACGGAATGACGTGACCCCTGATCGGTCATCGGACGATCCGACAACGGACTTAACCTCCGCGATTCCGCGTAGCTCCTCCATCCTCCGCGTTCATTGTTCTCATGCCGGCAATTCTCGGGACCCTTGCGAAGTGACGAGCGAAACGCTTCTTCGTGCCGATCATCCTCGAAGCGCGTTGCTCGTTGACAAACCAGCGGTTAGTCGGTAGACGGCTCCTCGTCATTTTTATAATATTTGGACGATAAAAAAGAAAGAACGACGAAGAGATAAATTTTAATTAATGGCTATTAAAGAAGATACGAAAGGTTTATCAAGAAAATCAATGACATTTGCAACGATCATGAAAATTCCAATCGTACCTGTTAACGAATTCTAACGAGAGAAGTCAAGAGATATACAAGACATTGCCATTTGCTTGGACGGAAAGGATGGAGATTCCACGTTCGACTAACCTAACGAGAGAAACGTCTTGGTACCGTGGAAAAGGATCCGGCTGGCGGGGGCCAAGGATCATCGCCGCGAAGAAGGACATACCGTACGCGTCGTGAAACTTTCCGACGCGATCCGAAAGTACGGGAGGGCACGGGAGGGCGTGACTGGAAAGAGTCGAAGCGCTCTACATCCACAACGCTCGCAGCTCGGTTGCCCCAGTGGCCGGTCTCGCCGGAACGTCGTACGGTACTCGTCGTTTTCACAACGCTCGGCAACATCCCCGAGACACGGACAGAGAGAAAGAGAGAACGGAGTAAGAGAGTCCAATGGTAATGACACCTGATACTCGAGAGCGTCCCGACGAACGCGTGACCCGGAAACCGACCCGAGGCCATTTTTCGAGTCCTCCTTGTTCGAGAGAGAAAGAAAGAGAAGAGAACGACGTTCCCCTGCGATCTAGATGCTCCTTTCTCTCTTCTTCTCTCCCTCTCTCTCTCTCTCTCTTTCTCTCTCTCTCTCTCTCTCTCTCTCTCTCTCTCTCTCTCGCGTCTCTGAGTAACGTCGTCGGTAGAGGAAGCCCGTACGTAAACACACGGACGCGGACACACGAACGCGCGTACCTACACGCGGAGAATCGAGCGAGATTAGAGGGACGACGGGTCTCGGCTACGATCGTTCCGGGCTCTCCTCTCCTCGTCGAGGTCAAGCCGCTTTGGGGCATCGTGCTAACCACGCCGGTGGATCCTTCTCTACCCGGAAATGCTTTCGATCGCGCGCGCCTTTCAAGCTTCTCCGACTACTACTACGTGGCTGAACTCTAACGCTTCTCTACGTCGGTACGCGAAACGTACGTACGTCAACGACTCTTTTTTATACATCTCTTCCTCCTATACGTCTTTTTATCGCGAGAACGACGACAAAGAGATTATTCGTCGTTTATAGATAGCCATACTATGTCGATGTATTCTATACAAAACTTAAATCGCGTATCACAAGCTGTCGAGACGTACAGAGCGTCCCATTATATATCTCGCCTCGACGATCAAAGTCGATCTCTCGGTGGAGCAGAGATAGGACTCAATCTTCTTGCTTTAAGATCGATCCGCCTGGTGCGGCCGTTCCTCGATCATCGTACGTAGGATCTCGAAGGTATCGCGGAGGCACACGACTTCCTTCCTCAATTCTCGTGGCAATCAGAGCGCGATTTCTGCCCTCCCATAGACACAACGGGCAATTAGTTGGACGAGCCTGTATCGGGGTGTATCGAGCGATCGGCACGCCGACTGGCGTCCCGCTGCCGTTCGTGATTTATGCGGCATTGTCTTCTGCCTCGTGGCAACGGTCCTACAGCTCTCGACCGCTCGAATCCGTCCGTCTTTACTATACCACGTCCTCTTCCCTTCCACTCCCTACTCTTCTTCTTCAGCTTCTCTTCTCCTCCAGCACCTTCCTCGGGATCGCTCGCTCTCGATATTGCGGTTGCACGGTATCGAGATTCGAACAGCCGAACAGTCGACTCGCTTCTACGCGTGACCAACTTGATTCTCTCGCCTCCTTCTTCTTATCTCGCTCTCTCTCTCTCTCTCTCTCTCTCTCTCTCTCTCTCTCTCTTTCTCTCTCTTGCTCGCTCTCGCTCTGTTTTACTCTACGTTAGTGCTGGTACCGAGGAGGAGCTCGTCGCGGCGTAACCTCATTAGTCGCCTGATGTCTTTCTTAATTGCCCGCCTTCCTTCCCGCCGTTTATTTATTGGCGCCGATCGCGATCACCATAGTCGCATCCTCTACGAAGAGAACCTCTGCTCTCTCTCTCTCTCTCTCTCTCTCTCTCCCCCTCCCAGACTTTTTTTCTTTCCTTTCAACCGCTTCATCGTATCTCGAGAACGATTTATTCATCCGACCGATTCGCTCCTACGTCGATCCTATCGGACGAATGTGAATAATATACAGAAAATCGATTTAATACCATCCGTTCGAACGGACGAACTTTTAATGAATTTTCTTGGACGAATATTTTCTAACGAACCGAGAGAAAGAGACATACAGAGAGAGGGAGAGAGAGAGAGAGAGAAGGAGAGAAAGAGAGAGTAGATCTCTCTAAACGCGTCCCCATGGAGCTCGTGTAACTCGCTTCTCCACGATTGATCGATGCGGATATCCGAGTCGTACGGTCTCGTCGATCGTCACCGTCATAGATATCGTCGTTGTTACTCAATGATTTAAGTCCCTGAACGTAGACTCCTGCTGTCAGAGGCATACAACCGGGACGTCCCGTTTCCACGCGTACGAGAGACGTGGAAGTCTTCTTCTTCTTCTTCTTCTTCTCCTTCTCTCTTTTTCTCTCTTTCTCTCGGCTATCCTCTCTTTCTCGAATCGCTTTAAAGTTCCCGATCGGAAACAACCACGCGAGCCTTTTCTTTCTCTATTATCGTGTAACTCGTAAAGTTCGTAACGCTCGAGCGTGTAAAGCGTGACACGCTGGCGGCGCGCGCGTGCGTTTACATCTCGTAAATCGACTCGCTCGATTTAAAGGCCAACGAGAAGAGAAATTTTGGAAGAGTTTCCTTAGCTCCTCGTGCTCCTTCTTCCCGCGAAAAAAAGAAAAGAAAAAAAAAGATAAGAAAAATTTTAATTGTAAAAATCAACACGCTTATATAGACGCGGTTTATCTTTCCTCGTATATTCGAATAAACCGACGTCGTTCCTTCGGCATTTATTCGTCCCGCTTATCTACGAAACACAAGATTTTCTTCAATAACGCGAACTCGCCAAGAGAGCCCCGACGCTTTTAAGCGATCGATCGATAAAAATGTACGCAACAATGCCTTATTAAAGACTCGAATCGAACTTTGATCCCGGCCCACGAGGAGACGTTACGTCGAACACAAAATATCGTTTCTGCGATCTCTCGAACGCGATTTCAGCTATATCTCGTGATATCTCACGACTTTCCGAGAGTCGAGAGAAAAAAGGGGAAAGGAGAAAGAGAGAAAACGCGGAGGCGCGTGGAATTTACAATTCGCACCGTGGCAACACGCACCGAATCGCGCGCGAGCGCACGCACCTTCGATAATATTGTTCTACAAATCCGACAACTCTCGCGAGCGATCAACGGGGAACGTGGGTCGTCGTTGTCGTGGTTGTCGTCGAATGTTATGTACACGCCGTTTGAAAAAGGCGAACGGAAAGAGATCGCGAAGCAGAAAAAAGGGCTAAAAAGGGCTACGGGCATAGGTTTTTTATACGTATACGTACGATCTCGCGAGAACAGCAGAGAGAGAGAGAGGGGGGGGAGAGAGAGAAAGAGAGAGAGCGAGGGAGAGAAAGAGAGAGAGAGGAAGCAGAATGAGAGGACCGGCGGAGAGCCCGCTGAGTTATGGACACATTCGGGATTTCTTCAGGTTGTACCTGCTGGCACCGGTTAGAGGGAAAGGGCACCGTGCTTTATTGAATTGGGTTACATGATTTACGATACCGCCTCCCGATCTCGCTCGATCAGCGCTCCCTGTCGGGGTTGACTCGTAACGCTTAGGGCCCCCTTCGGACTGCTTTTTCTTCGAGATCTTTGCTGTCCTCCTTCGCATCTCTCGAGCCTTCCTCTCTTTTTCTCTCCTTTTCCTTCGGAACGGAAACAAATTCGCGAGATCGAACGTGTAGCCGAGCCGTCGTCGAAATTTTTTATTGAAAGACATGCCAACAAGGAGATATCTAATCGATAAAGGAAAATATTCGTGCGATAAAATACGAGAGACGCGATCCTAATTTCACGCCATCGAATCGTATGAAAAGGGATGGAGATAGGAGCGTGGAGAACCGTTCCGTAATTTAGTAATTCTCCGGAGAAAAGGCTACAGGGATATATCGTCGAAGGAAGCATGTACGCGCGTGCACGCTCTCCTCGGAGATATTAGCGATAAGGTGCTTCAACCTGCTGCAACGGCCGATATTACGGCGGATTGATATAGTGCCGTCTCGACGAATATCTTGCTCCCTTGTACTGTTCAGCATAATGACGTTGTACGGTAATGGAATGGTAATCACGGCAACTATTAATACACCGACGCGATATTTGTACTCGAGCACGATCTTTCAATGATCATTTAGCATAGGACAGATTGGCGATGGCGAGCAACGAAGCGTTTCGTCCCGAGACTACCAGCGTACGTGTTATAAACGTCGCGCTTGATTGTATCCAGAAATATGTATCCGCTTCTATCAAAGAAATGTATCTACTCGCGCTTCGATCATTCCGAGGGAATATAAACTTAACGCGTCCTTCTCTCTTCTCCCCTCTTCGCTCCTCTCCACCCCTCTCGCTCGTATTATTAAGTTGCTTTTACTCGGCCACCCGAGCGTGGCCTTTTTTGCTGCTCGCGGATTACACGTTTTCCTTGACGGATGATTTAATAAACAACGCTCGAGCTTCTCTTTACTTTCCTACCATACAGACCGACTCGCATGCAAAATATACCGCGCAGCGATCATTGTACATACTTTATACCTATAATACGTAAATTAGCACGCGCCCGGCCTTGATACGCTACGTAGAAATCGGCTACTTGAAAATCGATACGAGACTCGAAACGAAAGTGTTCGAAGTTCGTCGACGAGTCGCGAGAGAATAAAAAGATATTTTGCGAGCCGAGGAACGGGCGTCGGTGCTCGCTCCGATCACGCGATTAACCCTCCGAGAAGCAATTTAATCGCGATTCCGCTCTTCGCAAATAAGTTTAACCGAGCCGAGGCAAAGCCAGGCCGAGGCTTAAAGCCGCTTAAAATCGAAACGAGTCGCGTCGCACGGCGCGCCAAAGAAAAATACTTTGAGCGTTGGCCTGGCCCGACGCGTATAGAGGGTATTTAATATCCACCTTTGGAAACGAGTCGGACTCGATTCGTGGCCGAAAGCAGTGAACATTATTTAACAAGGTGCCGGTGCACGGTGGAAGTCGTGTTGCACGTGCCACGTGGGCCGGTATATCCGCGCGGCGCGACGATAAACCAAAGGTGAAATCTTTTCGCGGCTGCGCCAAGTAAAACGATTTCAGTCGGCCCGAGCACTCGAGTTCTACACCGAACGAGCACCCATCTTGCTCGCTCGTACGTCAATAAAATCAGCGGGTGTGGCTCCGCTCATCGGTGGACTCCTTAGGGACCGCTCGCGTCGCACGACGTAAGACGAGCGACTCGTAAAACTATAGAAACATCGACTGAAACCGTTCACCAACCTTTCCACGAATTCTTTAGCGAAACGCGAAACGAAATTTCCGATCACGAAGAAGGAAACGTCGATGTCGATCGGTAACGAGAACTAAGTCGAAAATATTGTTATACCTTGTCGAAGGAAAAGGGTAACCCACGAAAATCGTCTTTACGCCCACATACCAACGATTCGTCGTGAGCGAATCTCTCGCGAGAACGTTATCGAGGGTAACGGTCCGTGCCAAGGATACCGATCGAATGGTATGTTCTTGATGAGGGATTACATAAAGAATTGGGTAATCCGACAGAACCGGTGTCACGTCGTACTTACGTACCTACGTTTTGTCGCTTTAAATCGGTCTCGAGTATCGCTCCCGTTCTTAACGATGGAATGTAAAATAAGGTATCGAAAATAAACCTCGTCTACCGACCTCTTTCCCTCCCATAAAAACCTTTATGGATGGAACGATGCATTCGATAACTTTCCTCGAGTAATTTTCCAGAGTTTTCTCGGAAAAAGAAAGCGCAATTAAATGGACCAATTGTTTGCGGCATCGTACAAGATGGACGAAAATAAGCGCGGAACAACGTCTTAAAAAGCAACGCAAGACTTAACCGCGTTTAATTGCAGGAAATAACAAAGCCGATCTTATATATCTTTCTCTCTCTTTCTCTCTATCTATCTCTCTTTTTCTCTGGTAACGGGCCGTGTACACGTCCGTTCCATGTAAAAGCGCACGATCGAAGCACGAGGCACGAGGATCGAGGAACGAGGAACGAGAGAGGCTTTATCGTCGTTCACTATTCTCCTAACACAATATCCTCGATGGATCGTAGGTAAGTACATACGATCGCTACTCCCCAGATACCAAGGATCTCCTCTCTAATCCCTGGTGCGAACGTTAAACAATCGTGCGTAGTAAACGGCGGAGTAATTACCGCCTGACAGACAACAAAGTTTCCGCTCTATCGACAATTTATCCGTACTTTGATATACGACGTTGGGAATTCTAATACGTTCGATATCGCGAAGAGCCTTTCAGACTTCTGAACGATATACCTGAACGTGTCTGAAAGAAAAAGATGTAAAGGAAAAGGGAAAATAAAATGAAAAAGAAAGTTGGTTTTGCGAAGGACAAGCACGAAGCATGGAATCGCAGGAGAGTGTAGAAATTACTGCGACGTGTCTCGCGAACGGAAGAACGGTAATACAATTTAACAGTGATTTAATAAGTGGACGGTGTTGCAGGGTACGTCTCGAGATATCTTTCCGCGTCTCTTCCAGCTTCCTTATCTCCTTTCTTCTCCACCTATTCAAGAGAGCAACCCTCTCAACTCGTCTATCTCTCTCTCTCTCTCTCTCTCTCTCTCCCTTGAACTCGGTTGGACGCCGCCACGGTGGCGCCACGCATTCCCACCTACACTTATTCGCAAAGAACTCGCAAACGATTACACCTATAGGTTCGCTTATACCAACACAAATGCGAGGCATGCATCGCGTACATACATCGATGTCAGATGATGTCAGAAGAATTTGCACCTGGCGATGTAGCTTGTATCGTCGATGGCCTCTAGGCCATATCGTTTTCTTCGCGAGAGAAAAGATTCGACTCGGAGGATTCCGTTTTAGCAGGATACTCGAGTCTAGACTCGAACTAGCTGATACATGGGAAATTCTGAACGGAAAGGAAAGTCTCGGTAACGACTTACGGCTACATCTTATTCCCCGGCATGGAATCACTCGACAAATGCAAATAATTATCTAAGTTGGTTTATGATCGGTCCGGTGGTAACGTAGCTACCGCGATAAGGACGCAGGAAGTAAATATGCCTTCGTGCGTGAGCTTGCACACGCTCTCTCTCTCTCTCTCTCCCTCTCTCTATTTATCTATCTATCTATCTGTCTCTTTTTCTCTCGGTGCCAGTAGTAATAGCAGTAGGACGCGAACAAGTCTTTCTTTTTCGAATAAATTACTTCTACATGATTTTTCAAGCGACGACCAATGAATCCCGGTGAGGCTACTGCCATCGGAAATACGAAAGTCGCCTAACGACTTCTGTTTTATTATCGACTCGTCGACTTATTTAACCGGAATCTAACGCTCTCGATGATACCCAGAAGAACGTGAAATTAGAGCGATTTTATATCTGAAAATATGGAACAGACCTAGATACAACAGGTATAGTTAGTTAATTGAATTTGATAGATAGATCACGTCGAAGTTAAACCGATGCAACGCACCTAATTGGTAAACTCTTCCCCCATTAGTTTAATACCCTCGATTCGATAAACCTACTGTAATTAATTACATAGAAAATCTTAACATCTCGGCATCTCGGGGTCTCTTAAATTCAAATATCAAAGGGTACTTACGATTGCTCGAAAATTTACGATATTCCCCGATCGTGATTCAAAGACTAATCGAGCATGAAGATTAGAAAAAGGCCGGTCTCGGTAGGTCTTGATCGATCCGACGGGCAGTTTAAGAGCTTCTTTTAAAGAGAAGCCAAGAAGAAGAGGACTACTGAATTACTGACAGCCAAATAACAGGGCGATCCGTGGCGCGATGTTCCAGTGCTTTCCAGTCCTCTCGTCGGCGCCCTTTCTCTTCTTCTTCTTCTTCTTCTTCTTTTCTCTCTATCCCTTTCCTTGTCTCGCGTCCCGCGAGCCACGGTACTTGCCTGTCCCAATATGGGCCAACATATTATGCATATCGGCCATCGTGGGCCTTATCTAAACGACGTAAGTACGGACGCGTCCCTTTGGAGAAGCCGACCGCGAATGTTTCTTCTCGTGTCTCGTACGAGCGCCGCCGGCAGCGGCACTTCCGCCGCTTCGTCGGATCAACTTGATTAGACAAGGATCGTCCAGCAAGTAGAAGGTAATCCTTGCGAGTGAAATCACCGACTTGCGACGTCGTCGCTATCACCTAGACCGACGAATCTCTAAAATCGAAGATCGTGGGTTGAAAAACTCATTCGACGTACGATCGACAATTAAACGTTTCGTCGATTTTCTAAGGTTCATCGAAAACGTCACGGTATAGGATAAGTATTCAAAGTTTCCTAAGGAAAGAGATCATTCTACGTAAAACGTGTCGCAAGTCGTTCCGATCGCTCGTCGTTGCTCTCCCTGTCTGCGTAGAATTCCAAACGGATAACATACCAGAGCGTGCGAATGCGTGTACGCGCGCGCGTCTACGAGCAGCATCGTGTAGGTACCTCCCCCTCCCCCACACACGTACACACATATACACATATACAGACAAGAGTTTCGACTTACGTAGGTGCACCGATGTAATTATAGATTATGTCTCTGTGCGACCTCTGCACCGGATCTTATCCGATCATCGTGGAAAAGTATCGGCCGATCGTAATTATTGCGCCAGGCCTAACGAAAGCCATGTTGGCGAGAGTCTACCTTTAGCGTTAGCGACCTAAGCTCTGTCGCCTCGAGAAAAAGAGCGAAAGAGAGGGAGAGAGAGAGAGAACGAAAGATCGATACGTCGATCGTTTCGCGTAGGAAAGTCCGGATAAACGAAAGAACTGGGCGGTGGAAGAGAGTGATCGTTGCAACGTGTGCATTAAGTCGATGGAAACAAATCGTGGCGATTAATCGCGTCGTCGGATATAAGTATAGAGATCGTACGTGCTTCATTTCCGCGACAAGGATTTTCTAAAGCGTATAATATATTGCAGGAGAGAGAGAGAGAGAGAGAGAGAGAGAGAGAGAGAGAGAGAGAGATCTTTAATTATACGAGAAGAGCCAAAGGATCGTATACGTTCTTCGATTGATTCTCGCTTGATCGTTCAATTATAAAAATATCGCGTTGGAGTTAACAGCTGCGACGAATGCGAAATAAAGCTCGGTCTTTGACTTTTCCCCGAGCCGATCTCAGCGTGACTCGAAAGAAGCAGGTAGAGGGCATCGGTTTCGTGCGGATCCACGCGGGATCTAGACGAGCGCGTATAGATCCTTTCCGACGAGTCTATGAATCATGGAGAGACATAAGAGAGAAAGAGGGAGTACAAAGGGGGATAGGATAGGTGGATGTATGCGAAAGAAGAAGGAAGGAATGAAGAGGAGAAGAAGGTAGGAGGAGAGAAGAGAAGAGAGAGAGAGAGAGAGAGAGAGAGAGAGAGAGAGAGAGACAAGCCGGTGAAGAGGTCGGTGCACCGTACAAGAGAGGAAGGCGAAAGAGCGAGACGGCAAAGCGAGCAACCCGAGTAAATCGGGGTGGTCTCGACTTCACCGTTGACTAACTGCGACACGACAGGCTGCCATACCCGGTTAAACTCCCCCGCCGTTCGATCGTCTTCGACTGGGAACAAATTAATGTTTACTCGACGCATCTGGGTCGATCTCTTGAGAAGACCTTTCCACCATCGATCCTGATCGTGTTCATCGAAATTGCACATTCCGGAAAAAAATACAGGAAACGTTCTAAACGGATGTTTTAACGATCTATAGTTCTTAATGATCCGACAGTATCCAATTCGCGCTACCCTTCGCGCTAGAAAGTTTATTGAACCGACGATAGAGCACTCATTGTTATAGACTCGTCGTGTAGGGACTTTGTAATGTCCTCAAGATCAACGACGTAGCAAACGAGGGATGACGATGAAATTTACGCGAACGAAATTCGTCACGGCCCTCCCTATGACGAGACGATGTACGCAGAGGTACCGACAAGAACCGTTCCAATTCGAAGGTGACAGCAGCCTCGTCTTAGACTCGAGCATCCTGTTCGAGGTTGACGCGAAAATCAGCCTGGTCATTGTAGAGCATCGAGGAGAGAGAGTGAGGGAGAGACGGGAGGGAGGGAGGGAGAGAGAGAGAGAGAGAGAAAATATCAAGGCTGCCAGAGCGCGCGAAAGTCGCGACACGATGACAATGTCCTTCCCGCACTTTCTCGGCTTGCGATAATTACGCAATCTCGTAAGGATAAACGTCGCGAGACGAGAGAAATAAAAGAGGAGACTCGTTAGAAATCGCAATAAAAGGATGCGTAGCAATTTACGGCAATGGCACGTCCTTGTTGCAATTAAGAAAGGTCTAATTGAAATCGTAATCGTCCGGGCAAGAACCGACCGATCCGTCCAAATTTATACGGCGATAACGGTTAAGGCATAGAATCTCCATTAAACTCACGCATCGTGAGAAAGATCTAACTAACGCAACGGTACGGTTGAGAAATTAAATCGCACGTATGTATGCAAGTACTTGCGTTAATAACGCGAGGATACGAAAAGTGGCACGGCGATTCCATCTCGGTCGTACGATTTAAATAGTTAGGTATCCATTATCTGCACCGATTTGTTCGTAGATTCTTCGGAAATTAGGAGACGAGCATTAGCCGGCTAATGGATTCCGGGTCGTTCCTTGCCATTTACGTTGATCGTGCGTCGGTAGAATAGTCTTTCGACGAGTCCGAGTAAAAGCACCAAGTGCCGGCGATGATGGTGCCGTTCGATGGAGCTAAATATACATACGTATAGGTATAAAAGTATCTAACTAAGTAGCAATCGGCCGATAGATAAGGCGAGAGCGAGGAAGAGAGTAAGAGAGAGACGACTCGCTTTAAAACATCCGATAAGGAGCACGCGCGCGGAAGGCTTAACGATTTCATAAAGGAGATAGCGACTGAGGGCCGAGCTAATTAAGCGATATAATCCCTACGTCCTAAGCGTCGTTAAAGGCAGCATCAAATGCTACCTTTATCTACGGCCCGAGATACTTAAGATAGCGCCACCGAGCATCGACTCGTCTAATTATTACCGACACTTTCTTATATCGCCGGATCAACGAAAATTTCCGAATCCAAAAACGAGTCGATCGTTCGACAAATTTCTCCTTTACAATCCAACCGATATCGAGGATAAAGAAATCCGGTTCCCCGGGAATTTCTACGAATAACGTTCCGTTAACGAGCCATTTGGAAACTAATAAGCCGAATAATTGCTCTAAAAAATATATCTACCAGCGAATGATTCAATTTTAGTATAGGTACTGCTTCTCGCAGGAAGGCGAAATGACGCGATAATGCGATGATGCGGCGTTAAACGTTGCAATAAAATGATATAACGATGTAATAAGCACCGATAAACTTTCGCTCTTCCTACGGCGCAAAATCCCAAAGTAAAGTAAAAGAGAAGGAGAAGAGGAAGGGGAGAGACGGCTAATGTAGATCGTAGGAGGCATCGTTATACCTACCTGCGACTGCGGCTCCGCGGTATCAGGACGACCGGTAATTCTAATCCAGAACCAGTTTCCTGACAAGGGTACCCTCGTCCTTTTTATTCCAAGTAAAATTACTCGCCGATAACTGGCATGACATTCACGGCGCTTTAAGACGCCGTAATATCGCATCGAACCGAGTTTCGTTCCGAGTTTTCTTCGAAACTCGCTCGAAAAAGCTCGCGATAGACGAACGAGAGAAAAAGCGTGGTTTGTCCTCGCGCCAAACGTTTCAAGGGCGAGGAATGTTTTTTTTTCTTTCTTTCTTAATTAAATACAGATAGATAGATGGATAGATAATTGCGAATGAAGAAACGAGCAAAGACTCATCCTTGGCGATTCACGATCGGAAGTTGATCCACGACTATGTTCCTCTCCTCGATCGTAACCGATAACCGAACGTATCGCATCGGAGGAGCCGGAGATGGAAGAGGAGGAGAAGGTGGAAGAGCGAGTACAGAGGAGTCGTTTCTCGTAATAGTTTTCGGCCGAATCGCATTCGATGTCGACTTCTTAAACCTCGAGGGCTCTCGATCGCGCGGCTCCGGGAATGTCGTGCGTACTTCCAGCGGGACGACCTGCTGGGTCGTCGAATTCTTCGACCCTTAACCCTGTGCCTCTCCGTACGTACCTCTACGTATGTACGTACGACAACGACGAACGGCCTTTCTTCGTTTTACGAGTTGCCACGAGTTAAAGCGGTATTCACATTGAAACGGCACAAGCTCGAATACAACAAAACTATTTCGTTGTATAACGACTTTAATAAAACTATGTTTCATCGACGATGTATCGCAGCTATATTTGTATTCGCTTATACATACTCATTTACGTGTAAACGAAAGCAGAAGAGAATCGTATAAATTCGATCCCTTAATAATTTTATTATCGCCGAAGATGTAACGGCGAAATTTATAGTCGAGTTAAAGTCCCGTCATCGTCCCTTTTTCGCTCCGGACGCGCGCTTTTATCGGCTCGTTTCGCGAGATCCGTTTCGTGTCGCGAGCGACGCCTCTCTCTCTCTTTCTCTCTCTCTCTCCTCCTTCCTCTACCTTTGCTCTACCGCCAACTATGTGCTATATTTATTACGACGATATTCCCATTTCTTTTCTACGACAAGATAAGAACGTTGGAAAAAATGTGCGCGATTTTAAATAAGATGCGACGAGACGAGGAGACGTAGGTAGGTATACGTATGTTCGTCGACGTGGACGTTCGCTCGAACGAAGACCTTCGAAGACTTTTGCCGAGTCAGGGTTCGAGTCAGGTTCGAGTCAGACTCGAGTCAGGTTCGAAAGGAGAGAGAAGTTCGAGTTTCGAGTTCTAGCCGCTTCGTCGGAGAAGGGCGACGGCCGATCCCCGGATGATCGAATCTGCAAAGGAAATGTCCTCGAAGGATATACAACGGTGACATTTGCTATCGGGTTAACGCCCACGCCAGAACTTACTTCGCAGGTGTGTCCTTCCCTTTCTTCTTCTTCTTCTTCTTTTTTCTTTTTTCTTCTTTCTCCTCCTCCTCCTCCTCCTCCGATAGTCTCCCTATCAAGAGATCTTTGCTCGCTCGCGAGTGCACGCGAGCAAACGTGCGCGCGCGAGCAATAGACCACACCGGCCACCAAGGAATGCACGCCACTTTCTTCGTCTCTTTATGGAAACGCGAGAAGTGTGCGAATCGGTACTTTGCCTTCCTAGCTGCCGGAGAAACTGTGAGAGAGCGGAGGATAGACCGAGGGACGTAGGGAGGGCTACGGGAGGGGAGAAACGCGAATTCTCATACGGTTCGCGAGTCAGACCGCACCTGCGCGATTCATGCGATCGTTCTACAAGCTCCTATCGTTGCTCGTGATTAAACATTTATACATTCGTATGCTAACCTAAAATGCTGCTTCTGACTGCCTTAGATACCGTCCACGTCGTTCTTAGAAAATCGAATGCGAACGCATCGATTATATTTTTTACGCGGTATCGCGCTTTACGTCTATCGTCGTTTCTCGATCGCTAAACATTCTCCATGAAATTTATGCGGATGTGATTTCAATGATTTTTAAAAAAGCACCGATCGAATGGTGTCCCTTCGAACGTAACTGTACGCACGGTTGTCGTCCGTCAGGGGCTCTCCCTCGCAATCTCGAGGATGTATTAAAAAACATCTACTCCAATTTTTCCCCAACTTCCAATTCCGCGATTTTACGGTCACGCTTCTCGGAGGACAACAATAGCGGTGGCAATAGCGAGTTTCGTAGAATAAACATATAACATGCACTCTCGCCGGTCAACACCCACGGAAAAAGTCTCCTTGCTGGAAGTCTCGCATTCAGCATCGGTTGTTGAAGAGAACATCGGAACGGACCAGGCCGCGTGTCGAGATCCACTTTACGAGGAGGCTCAATAGATTATAGAGACGTTAGAACTTCTAGAAGGCCCTCCTACCTGCGCGTCTTATATCTTCGATTTTTTTCAATTTTATTGAGCGCCCTCGTCCTTCTCTTTACTTGTCGTCGTCGTTCTTCACCGTAAATATTTACCACGGAAGGTTTTTTCGTAAAGTCGAGCAAACACTTTTACTACAGGAATATTTTACAACGCAAATTCCAATACGACTATGTAGCCGAAAGCGTATTTACACATATACGATGTAATATACGAGATTATAATATATACGAGAACTATCACAATAATAACGAGCTAGGAGAAGGAGTCGTGAGCGATCGCAAACACCGACGAAACGAAAAAGCGTGATGTTCTTTCCCCACGAATTTCCAAATACAATAGCAAGTTTCTAAGACGAATCGTACGGCGGTTCTCGCAAAGTATCCTTCAAAGTCCAAGAATAGGATCGCAGCCGTGGAAGATGCTCGCTGTCACGCTGTCCTGTCCTCGAAGAAGTCCTTTTAACTCGCGCTCGGACCAAGGGTCCACGACAGTGGGTATATCTCGGGCGGACCGTGAATACGAGCGTAGCGTAGCTCGTAAAAAGTTAAACCGGTGACAAGCACTATGACGCGGAATTTACGACGCCGAGGTCGCAGCCCAGGTCGAATCGTGAACCCCGCGGGACAAGTTGTCGTCGTCGTCGTCGTCGTCGTCGTCGTCGTCGATGTCGCTGGCGAAAAACGAACTTCAACGAAATCGCAACTGTTGCCTGCCTGTGTTGGATGAAAATCGATTTTATCTACGCCGTCTAAAAAGCTATTTTAACGATCACGAAAAATCTAAACGGGCGTTGATGATCCAACCGGTCGAGTAGCGTTCAAGGCTTAATCTTTACGATTAAAATATCCTCCTTAGAAAGTATCCTCGTTCTCTTTGGTATCAAGACTCTTAAGCTGCTTTCACGCGGGAGCCTTTTAATGCGCTTGTTATGTACTACGGTGATATAAACGCTCGACTCCTGAGATGTTAGATACGACAAACTCTTGACTTATGGTACGGCCATAATTGGCGCGAGAGGTGACAATAATTCGTTAACGGTTCGCGATGAGTTCCTTACTCGTTGCCGTGGTCGTTCACATTGTCCTTATTTCTCTCGTTTTACACCAGACACGAAACGAGAAAGAGAAGACGTTAATACGACCAAGCCTCTCTTTCGGTTTATAGAGCTTACGCGTCTCTTATATACGTAGCTACCGTCTTGCCTGGCATCTCATTAATATTTCAATTACTACCTTGCGTTTACGATCGCGACAGAAGCTCACGCGTACGAGTATATACGTGTAGAAACGCACACGCCAAGGAATACGAGTTTAACGGGCGGCAGCTTTGTTATCCCGATCTTCCTCTTCTTTCTCTTTATTCTCCTCTTCGTTTTCTTCTTTTTCTTCTTCTTCTTCTTCTTCTTCCTCTTCTTCTTCTTCTTCTTCTTCTTTGCGGAGAGTATCGAGCTACTCGCGCTCGTAATCCGCGTTCCTGTCGAAATTCCAACGTTCGCATTTATCGCGATAAAACGGTTATCGGTCGGTCCCTCTTCTCTGTTTTCTTTCTTTCTTTCTTTTTTTCCATCTTTTTCATGGAAACACGAGCCAAGAATTCGTCCGGTAGACACGAAGACTTTTGCGGTTTTGCACCTCGACCTCACGATATTATTATTATCGTTCGCCTTTGCAAGACTCTCTCTCTCTCTCTCTCTCTCTCTCTGTCCACGATAGAAACGTCACAATACGTTTACTTTTACTCGATGCGAGTCCCAGGCGACGTTTCGCGTCCATATTTATGTTAAATGTCCGGCAATGAAAGTGACAGGTCGTTAAGAATTCACTTGGGAAAAGAGAAAGAGAGAGAGAGAGAATGCGTGCGCGCGCACGAGTAAATGTCAGCCGTAAACGCATCGTTACGATGGAAAATTAGTTCTAATGCGTTGCTCTCGATCTCTGTCTCTCTTTCTCCCGATTCTATCTATGCTTCGCAAATGCTAATACGCGTGATGCGAGACAAGTAATAGTACGCTTTACCTCGAACGTCAACTATACCTGTCACTTAATTCTATAAACGAATCCGTATATTTCTACGTTTATATGTTTACACACACATATGTACTTGCACATACGTGCGCGTACCTACGCTCACCAAGTTTCGCGCCTTCTCGCGTAATTCATCTCGAACGTGTGACCCGTCGCGATTAACGACTTGTTTTTGCCGTCCGTCGGGAGAAACGAACGTACGCGTTACGGTGCCATTGAATCTCGGATCGTTACGTCACCGACGAAGAACATGAAAAGCGCATGTACGAGATATACAACGCGGAATACAATTCCGTGGGTGACTCGTTTTACTAGGGGAAACTTTACTATCGAACGAAAATAATTTTTCGACGAAAACTTTTACTCGAGAATTTTCGAAGGCAGGAGAGAGAGCAAGATTCTTGAGTTTAAGGATTCTCCGTGTTCGTACTTGGCTCGCTTCGCGAGGAAACCTTAAACCCACTTGGCGAGCCCCCATGCGATATTTTAAGCTTTGCGGTTTCTTTCCTGTGCTCTCGGCCGCCGTCAGGAACCGTCAGTAACCCTTTGACCTGGACGACGAGCGAGAGAATAAATTCGGCAGGGAGCCGTGTTTCCTGTTCGAAAGAAAACCGATTCGAAACCGTTTAAAAACTGTTCTCATAAGCGTTGTTACTCGTTCTACTGTATCGAACGATCCCTCATGCGTTCTCGGACGCGACAAATCACCGAATGCAATTTGCATTTAATCGTCCAAGGTCTGTAATTAATCGAGCACGCGGTAACGAGCTGCGTGCGGGAATCCGTAGCCCGATCCGCGGAATTGCAAGCATCTATCATCTATTAATTAAGCGATTAGTCTAGCGTCGCTAACGAGATATTAGCGTGTGAGATGGTATTTCTTCAGCGAGCTCTCTTCTAACGCCCATAGGCGATTTTCCGGCGGTGTCTCGATCGAGAATCCTAGCGTGGCTAATAGAGAACGTTGATTGCTATTGCGACGAACGTAATATTTATATTCCTCGAACGTTTCTTCTTTCGCTTCGTCTTTTCGTTCGACCTAATCTCCAGGTTTATCTGCTACCGCAAACTTTCCAGATTTAATTATTACTTTCGCAACGTCGATTCGAGGGAAGGCCTTTGTGTCAGGGAGATCTACGAAGCACGCGCATTGTCTCTCCTTCTCTTTCTTTTCCTTTCGCCCGATAGCACGGGGTTTTATCTACCAGGAAAGGACGAGAATCGCTATAATTTACATCTGTGTACGTATTCAAATGTACCGCGTGGGTAGAGAGGAAAAAGAAAGAAAGAGAGAAAGAGAGAAATAGAGAGACAGAGAGAGAGAGAGAGAGAGAGAGAGAAAAGACGCAGGTAGATCCAAGAGAATATACGACGGCTCGGTTTTTTGCGGCTTGCAGGTTGATACCAAAGAACAAACTATTCGAAGGTGGCCGGTAGTCGTTCTTTTGATACTTTTGCGGGATACGGGAGAAGAGAAAGAATGGCAGAACGGAAGAGGAAAAAGGCGGAGAGCTTTTTTTCGAGGTAGCGTGGGTGCCTCTAGCACGTTCTCGTTTTGCAAGATGTCCGCGACGGTGGCACGCGCGTGCGCTCGCAAGAGCTCACGATCAACGCCTCCACGCGTTTTCTCCTATCTTTTCGAGAGGATAGACGAAGAGAAAGAGGACTCTCTTAGTCTACGTGGTCTAACCTATGCCAAGGGAGAATATTATAGAACTGATTTTCGCGTAGGTTGGCCCACGTTTTGCGGTGTGTGACACGAGGCGCCACCGCGGCGGGACGTCGCACGTTACACCGATCTCCAGAGCTTACATTTAATCTTACACGTCGCGCTCTCTTTTCTTCTCTCTCTCTCTCTCTCTCTCTCTCTCTCTCTCTCTCTCTCTCTCGTCACGGTGATCGAGACGTTGACCAATTCTCGGGAGACAGCTAGAAGAACAAGCCCGAGCACCGAGCCGTTCTCGTTTCCGGAATATGGAATATTTTTAATCGAGATCCTTAAAATGCACGGGCACGTCCACCTTCTCTTTACGACTGCCTCCACTCGGCTCGCCACGAAATTTATCGCTCGAACTTTTAAAGGGATATCGGAGCTGCAATAACAGATATTTATCTATCCTTCTCTTTACGATATTCGGTTTCTACGAGTATCTATACGTATACACGTGTGTATGTACCTACGCACGAATCCGGCGAACTATCGAGCTCGTAACGTTTTCCTTCGAAGAATCCAACACACTCGTCTGGTTTCGTTTCGTTTCGTTTCGTTTATTATAGTTTCATTTTCGTTTCGGATCGATGGAAGAACGATGGAAGAGCGATGAGCAGCCTAACGAACCACGGCGACAAAACGTTCGCAATAAGAAATATCAAGTTGGTCACGTCGATATAAATAGCATCGAAGAGGAGGTACCGTTGCGGTATCGGGCCAGGTTGAGGGTCGGGCCGAGGGTGACGTGATCGTGATCGATGTAGATCGTTCTCTCGATCTATCCGCGGCAATCCGTGGTCAAGCTCACCGTCGTGTCCTCCATCGATACCGTTCGTATAAACGTACGCGCACACTTACTTGCCCGTACTACACGTTCATGTGGATGTAACATCGAGCTAGTTCGGTGAGATCTGTTTCCGGGTCACGCCACGGCAGGTTGTGTCCGAAGGTATCCATGAACCATTGTCGCTCGTGTTCGATATCTCGATTCTCTCGCATCGATTAGCATTGATTTGTGGATCATCGTGATTAGCCCGCGGGACGGACCAACGATATCTCGATGCACACGTTCGATCCTTTCCCGAGCGTTGCACCTGAAACAGATAAGCGATCGCGTTCGGTACAAAATCTTTTGCATAAGTCGAGAAACGATCGTTGTTTTTCGAACAATGTACAATACGATCTCTTCCAAAGGTGTTCTTAATTGCATCGAAACGATATATCTCGAACTCGAGAAAGACACCTGCAACGAAGAAACGAACGAGCGCGTTGCAGCTGATACACGAGTCTTCCAGATTACGCAACGCGACTCATGCTTAACCGAGTGTGGGACTCGACGTGTTCTCCGACTCGCGAGCGTGGAGACCCTTAGATTTAAATCGTTCTCTCTCTCTCTCTCTCTCTCTCTCTCTCTCTCTCTCTCTCTCTCTCTCTCTCTCTCCTTCTTCAACGTGTAAAATCGTATAAACTGCGAAGATAGGATCTGCGTCGACCACGCCTCGAAAGACGATCGAACCTCCTCTACCGTATACGTCGAAATCATTTTTGACGTATTCCAAGCGAATTAGCATAGGGTGCGTCCTGTAGGCTTTATCGAGACTCGAGAGACTTACGTTTACTTTACGTAAGAGTACAGCGCATATAACGGAAGCCATCACTCGACATTGACGTTAGACAATAGCCACCGTGTGGCAGGATGATTCCTTACCGACTACCTCGCTTCTCCTATGCCCCTATTGAATTTCCATACGCGCAAATTCCCTTCGACGAGAGCGTCTTCCGCTAAAGGAAGGGACGCGTCAAACCGGTAAAGCACCTTGGCTAAGTACATGTAAAGTATGATTTCTTCTCACGAAAAATATCCTATCGTTTCGAACGAGTACTCCTTCGAAATTATATTTTTACGAAGCTGATAAATCTTCTGTAACATAGTTCAATAAAACGATAATAAATATTTTCTATTCGTGAAAAAAGATACGATGAAATACGTTCGTAGTATCGATTTGCTACCCACTCTCGACGATCCTTACGAAAAGGCAAAGTCGATTTCGACCATCTTCCCGCCAGAAACCTTTGTATCTACCATCGGTATCATTTCTACGCGAATTCTGCATTACCGACGTGTCGGTAAGTAGGATTACCGATGTATCGACGATCGAAAAGCGTCGTTCTAGATTTCTACGTTATCGTTTACGGTCGAGATCATACCGCGTTACGACGAGAAGATAACTTTCAAGAAAGACCGATGTGAACTTCACAGAGGGATCTTTATAAGCTTTAGAAAGGGATCGACCCCTTGAGAAGAGCAGGTTTCTCGTCTGGAAACACAAAGAGAGTGTCGTCACGGATCGACGATTCAAACGAGTTTCAACGGAAAAGTGAGAATCTCTTCGCTGGGAAGAATGTTTCTAGCGATCTACCAACCGAACGACGCGTATAAAAATGAGTGAATCTTCGAGTTAACCTAGCGATAAAATCGAGAAGAAATCAAACGTGTAAAAGAAATTATTTCGAATCGATAGAAAGGTGCAATGTGCAAGGTGCCATATTCTTCGTGGGGAAAACGCTACTAGACAGCTGATCGTACGCGAGCCGAGAAAAATCAAATGCGTCGAAGCGTCTCTCGTGGTGATCGCAAGAGCCGATCAGTTCGTGACCGAGAAGCTTTTATTCGAACGAGTTAATTAAAATTCAATACGCGATCTCCTATTATTTCTCGACGATCGAAGAGAGGGAAGGTATCCATCCTCGTGTATATACACTTGTCGCATCCTCGTTCTACGTTATCGACGGAGTACGTGAGAGATATACGGTAACACGTTGGTCGGCGAGATACACTTGTTCGAAAATAAAAGGAAAAGGCTTCCTCCTTCTGTATACCTTCCTCTCGAGAAATTTTCAAGGATAACCGGTATCGTATTCTGTAACGGATGATGTAAGTCCGCACCTTTTGTCTTTCTTCGCTGGCCGTTAAAAATCTGAACGCGTCTTCTTCTTCTTCTTCTTCATCGTCGTCGTTATCGTCGTCGTCGTCGTCGTCGTCGTCGTCATCGTCGTGGTCGTATTCGTCGTGTTGTGCGTGCATGCGGCGTGAATGCGCGCGCGCGCGCACGTGCGTTGCGTACATACGTGTGTTCGTGGTGACCGAACGCCGTGGGTGAGCTCGTCGTACACCCACTTACACAGGTGGCTTCCTTTTTCATTCACGCCGCGCGGCTTCGTGCAAAGACGGCAGTATAGAAAAGACCTCTTGGAAGGATTTCCTCCTTGCTTATAGCAGTACGTGCCACGATGACGCCAACAACGTTACTACTATTTTCGTCCTCGACGAATTCGATCGTCGTTCTTCTCTTTCTCGTCGCCCTCGCAAACGCCAATTACACGGACATTAATTTACCGGCGAGTCATATGAGATACTACTTTCATTCTTTTCCCACGGTGGCCGAAAAGTGCCGAAACGATACGTCCTGTCCGTATAAGGTAAGCGTTTTTTTTTTCCTTCTTTTCTTTTTTTTTTTTATTTTTTAATTTAATTTAATTTTTTTTTTCTTTTTATATTTTTTCTCTTGCTTTGTTTTGTTTTGTTTCCATTTCCATTCTTGTCGTAACATTTAGACAAGATCATTTCTCGTAATATCGCCAGTAAAATCGTCACGCATTGTACTTTTCGAAATTTCGCGCGTCTCCAAGTTTATTAATACAGAGAAATATTTGAAAGTTATCGTCACAGGACAGTTTTAACGCCAAAGCGTGCTGGGGTTACGAGACCGAATGTAAGGAAGAAAATTCCTTTTCCGTTCCTCATTGTCCGGGTGATCACAAAGGATGGGTAGCAACGAAGAAGGCGCAATTAGACACGTTTTATGCACAAGGAGATTTTGGCTACGTGCGAGATCAAAGAAGGGAAATGATCGTGATGTGCGAGCCTCTTTTTGCCGTAAGTATTTGTACGTTTCGGCTGAAATATCTTTCCCGAGGAAAATTTCGATCGTATCTCGTTTGTCTAAGGACGACTCGTCGTTGGAGTGCTCCGAACATATGAGATTCTGCAGAGCTAGAAACGTTCTATTAAATTTCACGGATCTTCTGTACAGAAAGGAACCTATAAGATACAAAATGGATGTTTTGAAGGAAGGCCAAATCGGTGGTTATTGCACGTAAGGGAACGTTTAGCGTTTCTAAAAGTAATTCGTTTGATTTAACCAAGGATTTAACAGGAACGGCAAAACATCGTTCTGTCAAATTTAGGCTGAACGAAAAGAAGCTACGAGAACACGCGGATCACATCAGCCCGCTGCAATCCTGGGGACCGGAGTTACGAAATTTTCGTAGGTTTCATCGACGTCCGATCGTCGAAGGCGATTGCGATATCGTTATAGAAAAACCTACGTACATAATGAAAATAGATGCCAGTAAGCATTCGTCGATTTATTATTCGAATTTTAACATACTTAAATACGTTACATTCGTTTCCACGCTTTCGTCCTCTCTCCTTTCATTTTCCTTTTCTCCTCTTCTTTCTCTCGTTCTTTTGACTTTTCTCCTTTTCTCTCTAACGTTCTACGAAAGACAAATTGTTTTAGTAGTAAACATGTATCATCATTTTTGCGACTTCTTCAATCTGTACGCGTCGTTGCACGTCAATCTTTCGCATCCAACCGCTTTTAGTACGGACAATCATATAATGATCTGGGAAAGCTACAGGTAATTGACATCGGCATAAAACAAAAACTACCACTTCTAGAGAAACTGTAACGTCTCGTTCGTTTTATTTTCAGTTATCGATCGGCCTTTCAAGATACGTTCGAAGCTTTCACGAGCAATCCACTGTGGGATCTTAAAACGTTTCGCGGTGAAACAGTTTGCTTCCGGAATCTCGTATTTCCATTACTACCACGAATGATATTTGGACTTTATTACAACACGCCTCTCGTACGCGTATTACCTTTTCGATAAATATCAACGTCATACGAAGTATCGCCATTAACGACTTATCGTTTCGTTTTTCAGATTTATGGCTGCGAGAAGAGTGGCTTGTTTAAAGCTTTCGGAGATCACGTGTTACACAGACTCAAAATACCTCTACTCGAAAGAAAAAATGAGAAAATACGTGTAACCTTGCTCAGCAGAGACACCCAATACAGAAAAATTTTAAACGAGGAAGAATTAGTACGAGCTTTGAAAGAAAATAAAGAATACGAAGTTCGAAAAGTACGAATAAATTTCTAACCTGTGTACCGAGATGACAGAGGATCTACGTATCCTTACGAGCGAGCGTATACAACTAACTTCTACGCGTATTTTCCAGGTTGTTTATAACAAGAAAGTATCTTTCAAAAAACAACTTCAAATCACAAGAAATACCGATATATTCATCGGTATACACGGAGCGGGCCTTACTCATCTTTTGTTTCTACCTGACTGGGCTGCTGTTTTTGAGATGTGAGGACTATATCGATACGTATCAAATCGATATTCGAGAATTATCGATATAGCAAACAACGCGTAGGAACGTATACATTTATCACGTTTTGATACGTTTTTTTTTTTTTTTTTTGTAGATACAATTGCGAGGATCCCAGTTGTTACAAAGATCTTGCGAGATTACGAGGTATCAAATATTTTACGTGGGAAGACAATTCGAAATTAATTCAACAAGATCCTGTGAGTGATCGAAATCTTCGTTGCTCTCGTTGACGTAATCTTTTGTCGATAACTACTATTATTAACCTACAATTTTGTTTTCGTACAGGGTACACATCCCGACGGTGGAGCTCATGCCAAATTTACGAATTATCATTTTGAGGTTAAAGAATTCCTACGCATTGTTTCTTTAGCTAGTACTCACGTGAAACATCATAACGCTTTCAAAGATTTCTTAAGCAACAATATGGTTCAAAAAACGAAGAAGAAAGATAGTAGAATACTCGTTGAAACGTCATCGGAGGAGAATGCGTCCAAAGTACAACATAAGCGTGACACTCGATCCAAGGACGAATTATGACGAATTTAGGAAGATCGATTTCCTAATAAAAAATACTAAACAACGGGTATATCGTCGACGAACACTGTAATTACAAATACACAAAGGAAACGCTTCGTTACCAGTTAAACTATTTTACTTATTTTTATACCGATGTACATACATATTTGTTTTGATAAAAAAGAAATAAATATGAGACGTTTCTCGATATGTCTGTGCATTGCACCTGGCAGTGATTATTTTTTTCAACTAATTTATTAACTATGGTCGGGTCGTTGATCGTAATTAACTATATATTACAGAAGTAAATTTTCTGTCGTTGGGTTATAGAAGACATTATTTTATACGACGTCGATGAGTATTGACGATATACGTGGTATACATCTTTTTCATCGTATAACGCACATCATACGCAAATTTCATTACGTTAACTTTATACGTTTTACATTTTGACTTGCACTTGGCATCTGTATAATATTAAAATGAAAAATATATTTACAGCCATATATGCGATCATTATCTGAAGAGCTGTATTTTTTCCAATGTATAACGTTGATAAGAGTAAATTAATGACACCTGTTAACATGTTACACGACAAGAAAAAAATAAGTCCGTTATAATTCACAGCCTCAAAAATTTCTAAAGTTCTCTTAATCGGACTATCAACGGGTAAATCCTGCGAACTCTCTTGCTTTATATCCTGCTTATTTTCTTTTCTAGTTTTAAAACCGGCTTTGTGTCTTTTATGTTTAACTTCGCCCATTTTTTCTAATACCTTGTCATTTTTATTATCTACGATTTTATGATCCGTTGTTGCATAAATCAATATATCCGTTACTACTTCGATGAGTAATAAGAGCGTAAGTATCATAGTGCATAATGTAACTATCCATGAACAATAACCTGCATTGGCTAATCTTCTTGATATCCTGAAGTATTTGTCGCAAAATAACGTCGCGGCACATGCCTGGGCTGCTATCAATGATAATTTTACGCACAGTATCATCGATTCGTTGTAACTTGCGTCTAAATCATATCCAAAGATTGTAATATGAATATTTTTTCTAGGATATAAAGTAGTACCTAAATTTAAATTTAGATAAGTGCAGTGTATCAATCTCCCAACCGCAACACCGATTAGATATAATCCTACGTAACCTGGCATAGACATGAGACCTTCTCTATTCGCTGTAATAAAATCAACTCTTGGTTCATTGCTTAAAATCCAATCTTTCAAACCATTATTAGTTAAGATATATTCGTGCATAGCCAAAATCCATATACCAGAAAGTAAAGAATACCTCGAGTTTATCGTACTTGTTATTGTTCTAGTAAATAATTTGACAAATGCCAATGTTATAAAGAAATTCCAATGAACTCCGTATTCGGTAATATGTCTTTGATAACCTAAAACTTCTATAGCTAAGAATTTTCCACACCCTAACAATAATAACGGAATAGAACTCTTTAGAGGTCTTTTCAGATTCCTTGATAGCGTACTAAAGAAACCTAATTTTGATTGACTACTGAAATCTCTAGCCTCTGGCGAGACTAAAGCATTAGCTATTATAAATATACCAACACCGGTATCCATTAAACTATAACCAAATACTTCGGTTTTGGCAAACTTTCTTGGAAATATACGAAAGTCTACGGCTAATATACATATCACCGTAATGATATTGGAAAGAGCTCGAAAATTTGTTACAAACGGCCTTTTCCCTTTTACAGGCCTTAATATACAACTCGTTAGTGCATGTACTTTGATTCTCATTAACATAATATTTATGAAAGAAAGGATGATCATAAAAACGCATACGTTGCTAACGTATTCTGATAATATAGTACAACACAAAATGCATGGAACGACAGTTAACATGAATTCTATGACAATTTTTACATTTCTATGTAAGTACTTTCCATAAAGCCCTAAAGTAGTTATTGTTAAAAGTACACCGCATATATTTGGTAAAATAACGTGAACAACCTCTTGCGACGTTGTCCCTCCATGATTTGAAACAAACGCTTCTTGTTCCAACCGGTAGTGCTCCTTATCTCGCGAAGACTCCATGTTTATAAAATCATTGATTTCTTTGTACCCAAATTTCTAAAGAAGTTCAGCATATATAAAGATTATATAAAAGGTAATATTAAAAATACGAACTTACAATTTTCGATGAAACGCTTTGATTCTTCTGAACAGCATGACATTAAACGAAATTGAGAAAAACGTATACAATAATTCGATGATATGCTGCATAAACACACATGTATCTCCATTATTTAACGCATGGTGGCGATAGTGGCATCAAGGCTGTTCAACGCCCCTGGTTTTATAATGTATTACGTCATCAATGAATCCAAGCGTAATTCTTGACCGAATTAAATAATTTTCATTTTAAAGACGAACGTTTAAACGAGGAGATAACTTTTACGAATTTTTGGAAAAGCTGTATTTTCTTTGAAAAATATCAAATTGGTTTTCCTCTATATTCGAAAATCGAAGATTTCTTTTTCGAAACGTGAAGACTGCGCAATATGTAATTTTTACCTCAGAACACGTAATTTAGAGTAGAATCACCATTGAGTCGTGAATACAGATTTGTACAGATTTGTATGGATTTGTATTTGTTAAGAAAGATTTTAATAAGAAAGGTCAAATTTCTTTTCTCTATTATTTAAGAGGTTCTGTTTGACTTTCTTTTAATTTGTAAATAATATAAAGTAAATAACCGTATAAGAGAGTGTAGTCACGTAAGCAGTATCGAAATAATGGCAAGTCAAATACGCTTTAGTTGTTTGTATAAATTTAACTAAAACAGAAAAATAAATTTTATACGATTAATAGACTTAATTCGTCTTCGGAGAAATGTAATTTGGTATATGATTTTTCTCGCTTTTGTTAAATCCGTTATTATCTTTACTACGTACAAAAATTTTTGTTATGTACCAACTCGATTTATAGGTTACGAGTGAGTGAGGTATATGATCTACATTGATGAAATAGGCGTATTAGTGTAAATAATGTTTATACAAAGTAATGTTGACGTATAATGATAGTGATATGTGTGTATATATATATATTTTGAAACGTGGTATGAAAATACCGAAATATTGTTGAATGAAATTGGTTATTTTTAATCGAATTAGATATCTTTAATAAAAAATATCGTTAATAAAATTTTATATGCGAAATAAAAAAATAATTATCCCTTTGAAGAAATTCAAAACACATTATTTTGATACAAGTGAAGTATTTATAAAGTAAGTCAACGTTATGTCGAAACAAGGTTATATATCTTCGAAAAAATCACAAAGGTCCAAACAAAATGAGATACCTGTTAAAGATCATGTTTCACTAGTAGAAAGAATGAAGCCTGTAAATTTTACTTCTTACATGGGCCAAAAACACGTGATTGGACCTAATACAGTATTGCGAAATTTCTTGGAAATAGGAGAAATTCCTAGTATGATATTGTGGGGACCACCTGGCTGTGGTAAGGTACTTTGACTTTCTGAAAGATCAAATTCTTAAATAATATATTTTGATTTCTGTAAGTAAATCTGATAAAATATTTTTCAGAAATCTTTAGTCAATATTATAATACAACTAACCAAAGAAAAATTCCAAGATAAAACGCATATTGTAAAATTAGTCGCAACGACATGTGGTGTTGGAGAAGTTAAAACAGCTGTAAAGACAGCAGAGAATTTATTAAAATTTGGTCATAGAACAATTGTCTTTATGGATAACATTCATCGTTTCAATAAACTTCAACAAGATATATTCTTGCCACACATAGAAGCTGGAACATTTATTCTTATTGGAGCAACAATAGAAAATCCTTCGTACAGTTTGAATTCAGCACTGCTAAGTCGTTGCCGTATATTTTCATTAAGTAAATTATCAACCAAAGATATAATTGAAATACTTAAGAAAAGCATACATTGTATGGATGGTAGAATCCATAATTTACAGAATTCTGACAATGTCTCAAAATTTATAATTCATAGCGACACATTGGAATGGTTAGCTGAAATATGTGATGGAAATGCACAAGTTGCATTAAGTGGTTTAGAATTTGCAATTCGTGCAAAAAATTTATCGTATGATAAAACACCTACTATAGGTCTCGAAGATATCAAACAAGGTTTAATACATATATACATGCAAGCGGACAATAAAAATGAACAGACGCATCATTTGTACTCTGCTTTGCACAAATCAATTTGTGCAGGCAAACCAAATGCGTCTTTATATTGGTTAGCTAGAATAATGGCTGCTAAAGAAGATCCTGTGGATATCGCTAGACGTTTAATCAGAATATCGAGCGAAGATATTGGTCTAGCTGATCCAGATGCTTTAGGTAACATGTTGATAAATTGTAATACTTTATATATATTATAATATATAGAATAGTAAAAATAATTCTTCATTAGGTTTAGCTGTCGATACATTGAGTGCTTGCCAAATGATCGGTATGCCTGAAAGCGATGTAATGTTAGGACAATGTGTAATTTACTTAACCAAAGCACCAAAATCACGTCTGATTTATAATGCCCTAAAGGCAGCTCAAAAAGTTATTAATGAAACCAAAGAATCACAGCCAGATGTTTAACGCGTCATGTTTAAATTATTTTTTATAGGATCAAGAATTTTTATAGATACAAGAAACTAATAGAACTCTTGTATCAGAGAGTCTATGATAGGTTAATTTATAACACAAAGATCAACGACGATCATTTTGTGTGCTACGTTAATTTTTCTATATTATATTATACTATAAAAAATAAAATATATTTTATATACTTTGAATTCCCGTTGACTTTCATCTTAGGCTAATATAAATAATTATGAATATTATGAATATACAACGATCGTATGCCGAAGATATATGACGAAGTCCGAAGTGCGCATGCGCAGAACTATTATCGTCATAAGGTTAGTTAAAATATTTCCGATATTTGTACACTAGATGGCAGTTTCGAGAATCGATCGATCGAGGATATCGAGATGTTACATATTTAAATTATTTATTAATATGTCTTACAATTAATTAATATGCATTACTATTTCACACGGATATAAGCGACATAACGAATTAAAATATGTAATTATCGATTAAAGTAATGGATATAGAAACGCAAAGGAAAATTTGAAACAACTCTCGCATACAACAATAGCGTAATCGATCAAGCGTACCTTGGTAACGCCGAATTTTTCGTGATCATCTATTTTTTTTTGTTTAATGAACGCATAAGGGGAATGTCAGTAAGAGTAGAAAGATCAGTGATGTGTGCACGCTACGGTACCTTCCTTCATGATAAAGGATAAAAGCATCTTCCTCTGAAGTGTCGGCTAGTCACCCGAATAATTTTCAAGACTCGCAATTATGTTTTATAATTAAATACGCGTACCCAGCTTCCCTGTCTATTAGACTCACCCTCTTTCTTGCTCATTCTCTCTCTCTCTCTCTCTCTCTCTCTCTCTCTCTTTATCTTGAGAAGCTCGTTCTGCACGTAATTGGAATGTCCACATGAGGCTGTTAAGATTTTTGCTTCGTTACTTTCCACCAGGTAAGTTAATGATATTCTTAATAAAATGTAAATTGCTTTGTCTAACCATTAAGCGTTCCGTCTATGAAACTTACCGCTTTTCTAAGTTAAATTTATTTTACAGGTCTCGCCTTGGAATACAGACAAGGTGGTGACGTCAAAACTAAAATGATCGACCTGTTGGATCTATCTATCGAGTAATTGAATTTTTCACTTTATCGTCATCGTACAATTGCCCTTCGTAGCCAATAGAAACGACGAATCATTCAATCTTCCTTTTCTTGCTTTATGTTTTTATTTCTTTTACGTGTTCTATCATACAATTATTAAAATGAAAAAATTAAAGACAAAAACGCATCTTTTTTATCATATATTATTTTAATGACGAGAAAAGAGAGAGAGAGAGAGAGAGAAAGAAAATAAGAGATATTTCTCATTGCAAGGTGGAATGTAAAATCGCAAGGCTTATTTTGCAGGACTGACATAAAAGCACTGGCAGAGAGCATAAAAGCAAGCGAGCCCGTAATAACCGAAAGTGTAATGGACCAGTTAGTGGAAACATTGCAGAAGCTACAGGCCAAAGTGTGCAACGTAGACGTGAAGCGTTACTATAAACATAAGACCCTACGAACACACCTTCTACCTTTAACCAACATAGCGTTCGATAAATTAGGTAAAAGGTACTATCGATTAAGGTTGTTCGATATAAATATCGGTTTGTCCGTTGTACATTATTAACGATAACTAGTAATCGCGTAGTATAAATGATCTCATAAGATATTTATAAGATCTCACAATGTTTTTCTAATAAATGACAAATTTTTAACAGATGCCTGACAGGAAGCTACGACCGAACTTGTAAAGTTTGGGACATCGAAAGTGGAGAGGAGCTTCTTACTCTCGAAGGCCATAAAAACGTGGTCTATGCCGTTTCCTTTAACAACCCGATATCGTGAGTTTTATCTAACAAGTATCCGATCGATGACACGCATTATTTATCCTGTTATCGCTTCAGAGACAAAATCGTGACTGGATCGTTCGATAAAACAGCGAACATTTGGTGTTCTCGTACCGGTCATTGTTTGCTTACTTTTTGGGGTCACGACGGTGAGGTGGTAGTCACGAAATTTTCACCAACGCAGAACAAAGTTGCAACGGGTTCTCTCGATGCTACTTCAAGAATATTTAATCTTACGACAGGTAAAGAAGCGCGCGCGCACGCCCGCATACCTCTGGCAAAATTCGTCTGTGAAGATTTTAAAAAAAGAATAACGTAGAGTAGGTCAAATGGCTATCTTTGAAAGAACCTTTCGTTTTTATCGAAAGAACGAGAATAGAAATAAGATTTGAATGGAGGCCAATTCGATAGGTCAAGAACTGGGCTTGCTCAAGGGCCACACGGCGGAAGTAATTGCGCTTCATTACAACGACGACGGGAATCAGATCATAACGGGCTCCTTCGACGGCACCGTCAACGTCTGGGACACGAGAACCTTCACGTGAGTTTAAATTTTATTCGTTCTCTACCCCCCCCCCCCTCTCTCTCTCTCTCTCTCTCTCTCTCTGTCTGTCTCTTTCTCTCTCTCCTTAATCAAGAGATACGATCGAACCCATCGAAATTCTATTCGAATTCTTTCCTTACCTCTAGACGAGTTTGCGCTCTGATCGGCCATCGTTCGGAATTATCCAATTGTCTCTACAACTTCGATTACTCTCTGATAGCTTCCTCTTCGATGGATAAAACCGCAAAGCTCTGGGATACTAGGAAAAACGAATGTTTAGCTACGTTATTGGGCCACGATGACGAAGTTCTCGACTTGACCTTCGATAACAAGGGCAAGAGATTGGCCACAGCGAGCAGCGATACCACAGCTCGAGTTTGGGATACTACTACTGATTTTAGACAGCTCTCGGTCATGCAGGGTCATCGAGAAGAAGTTTCGAAAGGTAATATTTAATTAAACATTAAAAAGTCAAGATTTGTTTTTCTTTGATGTTTTCTATTTCGAAGCAAGTTTCCCTCGAAAAATTCTTCTTAAAATCGTACTTAAATTCTCCTTAAAAATCTCATCGACGTCGTCCAGTTTGTTTCAGTCCAAACGGCCACCATCTTTTGACCTCTTCTCTCGACAAAACGGCTCGTTTATGGTCTCTAGAATCCGGATATTGCGTGCAGAAACTTGAGGGCCATACCGACGATGTATTCAGCTGCGCCTTTTCGTATACAGGCGATACAATCGTCACGGCTAGCAAAGACAATACCTGCACTATTTGGAGATGACTGGACTGGTTCAAAGTGTGTCCATAGCTTATACTCGTTGTTCTATTTACAGTTTACGTTCTCTATTTTTATATTATTTGAATCTTACACGACTTTGATTAACTATAATTTTATGACACACGGTATACGAAAGATTCGCTAAATAGAATTGCAGTCCCGTTTAATGATCACTACGCCATATATAATTATGCGAAGATCATAATTTTAATCTTAAGAAGTAGTTGAATTTCCGGTGAAAGTCGTACACGTTTCTCTAAAGATTCGCTTGAAAACACAAGAAAGCAAGCGTAAGTTTGACACAGCATGGAAATATTATCTATGTGTTTACGTAATTTGTTGTATACACAAGTACTTAATTAAATGCAAGTAAGGTATTAGACATATTGAATATTTACAAGAAGGCACTATGAATATTCTTCATTATAATGCTTAAATATATACATGAATATAAAATATATGGTAATAATAGCACTCTGTTGCGTCAACGGATATGTTTCCTCAAAGAATTTTATTCTACGTTGAATCTTATCTTACGTTGACATTTATTTAGGAAGAAAATGGGAAACTGGTGACTATTTTTTCCTTCGGAAGAGAGAAGAAAATCATGATCGTCGAAGTAGACGAATGCGCGTTCTTGGCCCCTCTCTAACGTAAAGTCGTCGGACTCTTACCGACCTATAAGCATTCGACGTCTTGGTGAGAGAGAGTCAGTCTTATGCTCGTACTCTCGAACATCGTATATCGTTTACACTATAGTCATTTCAAGAAAGGTGCTACTCGTGGATAACCGGTTTTTATGAAACGTGGCACGATCTATTAGATCACGTGTAAAATAATGTGCGATAATAACTATTAACTATCTTACAAGGAAAATTTGTCTTCTATCGAGATGATATCAAAATGAAGTTATATTTTCAACAAGTACCCGGTCAAAAAGATATTTCGATGAAAACATAAATATTCAGTGTCGTAATTAAAATTAATTAGAAGAGAACTACGTACGTCGTCCGTCTTTTGAACGATAACATATAAAAGATCTCTTTGACGAAGATTCAAGCGTGCTCGTTATCATTTAACGCAGAAACATGCTTGTATTGTACGAAAATGATGTGAATGTGTCAAAGTTATATCGTTCAAAAGCAAACGATGCTTTGTAAGAAAAAAGAAAAATCTCATTTTCGTTTGTATTCTCACGTTTCAAATGAACACTTTGAACGTCGAGTAAATGCAAAATAATTAGCGGTGGTTTCTCATTGTCTCGTCTTGCTTCGTACAATTAAGCACAGAATGTGTCCTCGTGGAAATTCGAGCTTTATCTATTCTCTTTTTTAACGATCTTCCTTCTTCTTCTTCTTCTTTTTATTTGTGGGTTTGTTAAAATGCTTCATCTTGCGAATAAATAAGTCGTACGCAAAAAATTGCTCGTTTAAAAATTTTTCATTACCGAAGGTAAGTCGATTTCCATTGGTAATATTTATACGAGTAAATTTAACGAACCATTAGAAATTCTTAAGTCATCAGATGGAACAATTTTAATCGAACGAAATTTATCGACAGCTGATTTGCTCTTAGAAATACCGTCGGACACTCAAAGCACGTCGATCATTCTGCATTTTGGTCTTCCTCAAATACCAGTCCCGAGAGAACGTTCCACGTACCCTTGAGAAATACGTTGAAATGTATCTCAAATATTTCCCCAAGATTATTATGATCTCGAGCGATGTAACGTGTAACTATGGAACAAATTAATTGAGTGCATCTCCTTCGACCTCCGTTGGATTAAATATTACCTGCGTTAAGAATCTTTCGTCGTATATTGTATACCTTCGTGGACGCGAACAGAGCCACGCGTGGAAATTGATTACGTAAGATTTTTCGTATACGCTCACTAAATTCTCCTGCCTGAAACTGACAGGGAGAGAGTATGAAATACGCGAGTGTCTCCCAGAAGTGGCTGAACGAGAAAGAATTTAAAGTGGTCGCATCAAAAAGTGCTGCACTTTTTATCTTATCTTCCTAAAACATTCTTTTTTCTTTCTCTCTCTCTCTCTCTCTCTCATTTTCTTGATATTCTACAATTTAACGAGATCTATCGAACGATAGAAGATTCGTGACAAATTGTTACTAAGATGAATCGTCGCTTATTATTATTTAAAAAAGCCGATATTCCTAAGATTATTGTTTTCTTGTCTTCTCTCTCTCTCTCTCTCTCTTTTGTTTTTTCTTAGTATTCCATAATTTAACGAGCGATCGAACGATAGAAAACTTATGACAAATTGTTACCAAGAAGAGCCGTCGCTTATTATTGTTTAAAAAACAGGATATTGCGCAAATACTTGCTACAAACATTAAAGATGTATCAAAGTCTGGAATTAATGTCGGAAATAAATTGCACGCTTCGAACGAATCAAACAGAGTGTGCTTTGATTGTGATTTTCAAGGATTACAAATATATTTATGTAGATGTATTATAAACTTTCACGATGATCGGTTTCCTTGGTGAAAGTTAAACTTTCGTTCTACGCACGATCCAGTTTCCGTATCCTTCTTTCTCATCGTCGGACTTTACATCGATTATTCCAGCGACTGACCTTTCTTTTCTCACTTCTATGTCAAGGCTAGTCGAGTACTATGCCAGTTAAAGTGGAAATAAAATCTTATCGGCACAAAAACGTAACACGATTCTTTCTTAAATGTTGTGGGAGATAAGATTCCATTTGGCAACGAATTTCATTCGGTCGCGAAACATAAAAAATTGATGAAATTTTGCGGACTATTAAAGAGAAAAAAAAAAGTCAAAGGAATTTCAAAGAAAAAATATAATAAAAAAAAAAATAAATAAAAAATAAAAAAAATAATAATAATAAAAAAAAAAAGAGAGTACTCGCAAGATCGTTAAAGAAGAAATAAATTCTATGTACGCAATCACGTGGAAACGGTAGAAAGGTTACTAATGGTGAAATCGTGTTGAACTTAAAGATGGTCTCTCGCTCGAGAGCCCTTACGCTCGATCTTCGGCACGTTCTCTCTGTCCGCTCTGGGAATCTCTCGACCGTTTATATATTTTTATTTTATTTTATTTGTTCTTCTTTTATCATTTTAATGGGTCACGTTCGAACCATTGCAAGTATTCTATATAAACCGAAAATTGTAGCCGATAAGTAGAAATTCGTACAAACGATTAATACTCAAAGAATTCACTTTAAAAACTTTTAAAAAAGATCTCGTGTAAACATCATTATCGTTTCCGACATCTGTTATCGTGTGTTATCACACGCGATGCAGCTAAAAAAATGAATTTCGTCGTTTGTTGGTTATTTATTATATTTATGCATACAGCGTATCCTTGACAACAGAGTAACAAGTTTTTATCGATAAACCTTGACTTCTTTTTTCTTTCTTTTTTCTTCTTTTTTTTCTTTCTCTCTCTCTCTATTTACCACGATCGTTTACGATGCGATGAAGACAGGTACATTTATGACATTATTTTCTTGCACGCCTTAAGATTATAACGTTTATTTTTCGTATTAAATGTCTTTTCGTCACTCGTTAATTAGTCGTAAGATAAACAAAAGAAAGAGTTCTTAAAACCGATAAGGATAATTAAAATATTTTCTTAGATGAGCAAGCATAAACTTTGACCTAGTATGCGAGCCTTGAATTTATCATTGGGAAGGGGTCGAAAAAATACCATGCACGGTGCATAATGATTTAACCGCGACGCCTATTATCCTTTTGCTTCGACAGCCATGAGCTCTATTACCGTTCATTCGCACCTATCAGCCATTGTCTTACGCCCCGAGAATGTTACCAATGCGTTTTCGCGACCCCCTAACGCAATTTAACTTTATATTCAAAGCGTATTCTAAGAGCGTTGAACGATATAAGCGAAGACTCAAACGATAACTAAGAAATGTTACCAATTCTCTTGATAAATGACCGGAAAGGATATTAGGAATTATTCAAATACGATTTTGATTTTCTTTTTCCTTTGTTTTTTTTTTTTTTGGATTTTTTCTATCGAACGAACCGATTCTTAAATTTCCTTCTCTCTCAACAAGATTGATTCGATTATAATCGGTAAGAATCGTATTCGATAGTCATTGGATTTACTTCGCACGGTCCGCAAACACGCATCGGAGGTTGAAACAACTCGTTATCGATGAACGCGCCCGCGATTGGTAAACGCTTAAGCAAATAGCGGAAATTTCATGATTAACGGAGATAACGGTGGATACGCACGATCGCTATTTCCTGGCTCTTTCCCAAAATTACGTATAGTCGCGGTGGCTTCGTCAATGAGGAGGAGATCGCACGATTATCGAAAACTATTCAGGTCTAAATAGATACGTGCGTTTAACGTGTAATTAACGAGAGTATTAATAAAATGAATTTGTAGATTAATTAAAGCGATATTGACGTCGACGATTTGTTTCAGATTACCAAGATGAACACTGGTATCGACAACTTGGCTTTCGACAAGGTTCATACCTCGGTAAGCTGTTTCAACATTTTCAATGATATAATAATAATAACAACAAAGATCGTGTAGGAGGTCATGCAAATGAACACTGTCTTACAACGTCCTCCCTACGTGATTTGGGATGAAAAACGTCCGGGTAACGTCTTGAATATATTCCGTGAGATTTCGTTTTGATAAGGAGTTAATGAAAACGGAAGAACGGCTGGAAAGAGAATTTCTTCCATGGTCCAAGCGTCGCAGAGTTATCGATCTGTAAGAAAAGAGAGACGATACGCGTGCCTTTCGGTAGTCTCAGTTCACATATACTTATGCAAATTTTCAAGCCTGGGCGAATGCAAATTTTCGCAAACACAAACACCGCAGGGACAGGTAAAACGCCCTAGGATATCGCAGTTGTTTATTCCCACAGGATATCGCTCGGAAAGGATACACCGTAACACCGTTGCCGGAACTCTCCTAGCTTATCGTTCGTGACGCTACGAGCAACGACAAACTCCAGGGTGATGCGCGAAAAAAAAAAGAGGGGATAGTAAAAACGTTATCCGAGAGTCTCTCTTCCTCCCTCTCTCTCTCTCTCTCTCTCTCTCTCTCCCTCTCTCTGTCCTTCGCCAACAAAATTTTAACGTCGTCTGAACTTTTAGAAAATATCCATCGCCTACAGTTTCCGCTATCCTCCATCTCGAATAATACAGCCTGTACGATAAGATCCCAACGAGAGAAAATCATTTTCGATCTCGATCGATTAACCTTTAGGAATCTCTGCGAGCATACGTACATAGGCATATGCGAATAAACATACGTATGTATGTATGTATGTACGTACGTTCAATGCATATTCATTCGCAACGCGTTCGTAAATAAACGCGTTACGTCGGATCGATTGATTCCCCACGCTCGATTTCAACTGAAATCGCTAGAATTCCCGAGTTGAAAATCCGAACGAGAATAAAACGTACTCGATCTATCGATCAATCTCTTTTATTCCTACCGCACGAAGTAATCATATCCTTATTACGGAAAAGAGAGCAATTGAAAAGAGGCGATCTATAAAAATAGTCGGAGGCTGTGTCCTCGTTTGGAACGCATCGCAATCTCAATCATCCGACCTATCTGGACGAGAAGTGGAAATTTTTGAAGAATTTGTAAAATCCCTCCGTCGTACCATTTCTCTCTCTTTCTCTCTCTATCCATCTTTCTCCGTCTCCCTCTTTTCTTTCCCCGTTCACATTTTTCCCGTCTATTGTTGTCATTATCGTCGGCATTATTCCTCGCGAGTGAGATAGTCTCATAGCAGTTCATTTGCGTGATGGTCGTTCGCGGTTAATGCCCGGAAGCTACGTTTGTGTCGTAATTACGAAGAGTAGCAGCCCGTACGCTTCACGAAGATGTCGAAGAGAAAATAATGGATGGAAAAGGAACGTTATGGAGAGAGGGAAACGGCCGGAACGGTTACGACTAGTTTAATGGATCTTGTCTACAAATTTTCGTGAATCGTCGAGAAAGACTCTTTGGATTATAAGATTCTTTTTTTCCTTAATGAAAATGATTTAAAAAAGAGAAGAAAAAAATAAAGAAGTAGCGTATCTCGTCGCTGGCAGATCAAATTAGATTGGTTAAGTATGCTATACTCAAAGACAGATTTTTAAAAAAGATAACGAAAAGCAAGAAAAAAAAAAACAAAAAGATCAACGACGGTAGATTCGACGAGAGGCAAAAAAGAGAGAACAGCCGCGTTCGTTAGCCGTGCATTCGATCGAATGAATTCGAGTGAGGAAGAGTGGAATAGAGAGAGAGAGAGAGAGAGAGAGAGAGAGAGAGAGAGAGAGAGAGAGAGAAAGAGAGAGAATGAGAGGAACGAATAAATAATTGCTATCTCGGTTTACGAGATTCCGCTTGTCGGTCAAATGCCATTTCATTTGCATTAACGAGCCGTCCGATCTATGTACATATGTATGTACACCCGTGTACCTACATCCACTTTATGCACCTATACAAAATCCACTTATACATAATCCACTTATTTATTACTAACAAAAATAACAGTTATTGGTTTACATATCGTGCAAGTTGTATTTCAAGGATAAATTTCTAATCGAACTATCGACGAGACGATGCTGGAAGAATAAGAAAACATAACGAATTCATTGCGGTCGAGATTCTTCGAAATCGACAGAGGTAGAGACGTTCATCGTATAATTCTCAGCCGACGCTTAGCATAACGCACTTTAAACGATCGGAAATTGAATAATAAATCGATTCGTGCACGTGTACAAGGAAAATACGTCTCGAAATTCTGGGAAGAGAACAGACAGAGAGAGAGAGAGAGAGAGAGAGAGAGAGAGAGAGAGAGAGAGAGAGAGAGAGAGAGAGCAACGATGGGCAAAGTTTCGATGGCGAATGCGAAGAGCTCGGTTGCACATGGATAGAAATGTTCTTACTTCTTTCTCGGTGAGGAGGAGCACTATGTTCTCTCTCTTTCTCTCTCTCTCTCTCAAAGCTAAAAAACGTGACGGTATGAAAGACCGCAGAAATATCGGGAAAGCCGGAAGCACGTATAAAGAGCTCTTTTGAGACTCGTTTTCATTTTGAATATGGCGCGTCGGAGTCACCGGTGGAAAGTCACGCTAAAATGTATTCCATTACACGAGCAACCAGCTGGATAAAGAGACCGCTTGATTTTTTTTCTTTTCTTTCCTCCATTTTTTTTTTCGTGCTGGATACCTTCGGATTTTCGCGATTTTTCAGAGAGAAAAAAAAAAGAATGAAAGAAAAAAGAGCGGCAGAGATCGCGTGAGAAGCCATTAAAAAGCAAAGAAAGAAAAAGAAAATAGAGAAAAAACGGATCGTTTTAAAGAAGGTACGATGAAAAGAAATACGAATATTTGCTGTTTCATCTCGTTGTGATCATCTCAACACAGAGATATTATTTCTTTTTCTCTCCGTTTTTTTTTTTTTTTTTTTTTTTTTTTTTGGAACGGTAAAGGTCGAAGATAGTACGTGATGCGACGAGCACGACGATGCGCAAACATTCGTCCCTGTAGGCAATTGCTACGCATAACAAAAAAAAAGTACGTGGGCGTGTTTAAAACCTTTAATGGATTGAATGGAGAATTATGGAAAACTTCCTCTTGGCATTGAGAATGGACCACCCGCGCGCGCGCTTGAACCAAAAGATCGCGACACGCGCCGACACATGCTCGATTTATACGCTACATTCTCGGTACATTGTCGTCGCTCTTCTGCCTTTCCTTTGAAATCCAAACCTTCTTTCTATCTTTTTTTTTTTTCCTTTTTCTTTCTTTTTTTTTCTTACAATTTTTTACCAACGTTATCAGCAATCGTTGTTTTTCTTCCCTCAAATCGGATCGTCGTCCGGTGATATCGGTGGATTTGAAAATAAAAAAAAGATATATTTGTTTTTGCGTACGAAAAAAAAAGAAAGAGAGAGAGAGAGAGAGAGAGAGAGAGAGAGAGACAGAAGTAGGAGGTTAAAACGATCGATAGAAAAAGTTCAACGACTCACCACTTTGCTTTTTTACTTTTTGAAGCGTTTGAACGTTGGATGAAAGCGAGATTTGCTTAGATCCAATCGATAATTCAAGCTCTACGAGTTTTGCCGAGCAATAAAAAGAGAAAAAAAGGAGAAGAAAAGAAATGGAAAAAAGAAAAGAAGAAAAGAAGGAGAAAAAAGGGGAGAAAAAGAAATATTTAAAGCCATCGTCAATGGGTCCTTTATCATTGGGGACTCTCGTGCACGAACGAACGAGCCGAGCGCCAACATTACTCGCCATCTTTTCGAGGCGGACTCGGCCGGACGGCAGCCACTTCAAAAGAGGAAGCCATGAATCTTTATTAAATCCACGAAATTTATGTCGTAGCGGTCGCGTGGCTCGGGCAATGCGCGATATACTACTCCCTCCTTACTCTATACTATATACCTAAGTATTTATTTACCTTCTCCCTCTCGATATATAACTTCCCTTCCCCCTTCCACTGCCTGTAACGCTGTTGCCGCCTTCTCTCTAGACATTTGCTCCCGGCGACATTGTGAATCTCCAGCTTTCCAACTGGGACACGCGCCGATCCATTGTCGGTTTAATGCTCATACGTTGATCTCACCCCTATCTCATCTCCACTACCACACCGCTTTCCTTTCATTTGACACCATACGTACGTACGTACGTAAATATATGGGAGTCTCTCTCCTTGATAGAATTTCTGTCGAAGACACGACCGACCGACCGACCGAATGAAATGTTCAATATTATATGACAAAAACAAACTCTTCTTTTTGTTTTCTACGTTGAAAAGATTTACATTGTTGTTAGATGATCCTCGATAATCGGAGATAGTAGTTACACGGTCATTGGGGAGGAACGAAGAAAAAAGAGAGAAAAGAAAAGCAATAAAAAAATAGAATTAATAGAAACTGATCGTATTAAAAAGATTCAAGTCTCTCGGCTCGCTTTAATCATTTATTTCGATCCTCGAGAATAATATATTATTTGCGAAGAAAGAATAAAAGTTTAGAGAACGGGCAGGGGAAAGGGGAGAACAGAATAGTCTAGCGACAATCGCGCGTGGGATTTAGGTCAGGAAGTAAGTATTTAAAAAAGCAGATCTTATGTGTAGAAACGTCTTCGTTCGTGTGTCGGTGCGGAACGTGTTTCCACTCTCAACTTCCTTCTATCTTTTGGAACGTGAAGGAGGAGGGAAGTAAGAGGAAGAGGAAGAGGAGGAGGAGGAGGAGGAGGAGGAGATAGAGAGTCTTAAAGACCAGTGGACTCTCTTTTCCTCTCTTTCTCTCTTTCTTTAATTGTAGAAATGCCAGAGTGTTATCATTACCGCCCAGACTCTCATCGCATTTAAGAATATCAAATATACTTTGCGATTATTTCTTTGACAAATGTCCTCGTTTTCTTCGTGCATCTGCATGCTAGGAATTCCCTTCTTGACTCGCTCCATTGCTATTTTCACTGCCACAACGCGTTTTTATACGTTGCATTGACGTCACCAATAGCCAGATTCTTTTGTAATCTTTTAGAAGTCACGAGCGAGCATGCCTTTTGCTCAGAGCTATTAAGAAGCTATTAAGATAAGTTGATCGATAAAATTAAAACTAAAGTAAGCCGTTTTATTAGCTTTGCTTATCATTTTTGTTTTTTTTTAATGAAAATTTAACTGTTCCTTCCTTTTTTTTTCTTTTCTTTCCTAACGTTCAGATAAAAATAGAGTTTAGAAGATAATCACCCTACTCTCTCGTATATATTATATTTCCGTCGACTTTGTAAATATTTATTACTTTTGTTCACTTTTTTATTCATGAGCATTTTATTTGATCGTTTTAACTTAGAGACGTGGGTACATGTATGGGATCTAAACGTTAACACGAAAATATCGCGCTCGTTGGATTTGAATAAAAGTCCTATATGAGAATGGAACGCGAGCGTAATAAACTTTTTGCGTCTCGCGTCATTTTAAACGGTCCGCCGTGCATGCTTTAATATCGTGGCTTAACAAAAACGTAATAACTGAGACTCGACGAGTTTACTAGAAAAAAAAAAAAAAAAAAGAAAAAAAAGAATCTATCGCGATTATTAATTAAATCTATGTTCGCGTATCGTCTAACGATTTCTTCTTTTCGTATTTACAGAACCAGATAAAATTGCATCTTATCTTGTTTGAGTAAGACGTTTCTTTTGAACGAGATTTCGTAATATTTCTATTTTTTGTTTTTTTCAAGTTGATTTATTTCCGCAGATTTTTTCTCACTTTTAACCTTTACGGATATAGTGAAACATATTTCTGCTTTTTTATTATCTTATGACTTATCTCATTACTTCGCAAGATACGTACTTATGTACATCCGAGTTTCTCTACGTAACTTTACAAGCGATCTCTCTGCTCAACACAGATTGGATCTGTCTTATGGTAAGTCAAATGTTTATTCTTATGGATATATGATACTTGCACAAGATCTTTGTAATAAATTTCATAACGAGCATCCTCGTATTTCGCTACGTTTTCGGTATTATACGTCAATATTATATTTAAAAAAGAAATAAATGTTGGATTATTGCATGCAAAATATATTTATATAACGCCTCTATATTCTGCACGAAACGTGTATCAAAAAGATATATATTATATATCATGTCGACTTGTTGTGCATATCTCGTTATTGCGACAAACTATTTCGAAAATTACTTCCTTTGGCACGTAGGTGTACACACACACACACACACACACACACACGTATTATTGATAAACAAAGAATTTGCTAGAATTCACGTTTAGATACGAACGAATTAAAGCGTATTTCCAAATGAACGTGTTATATTTCTCGAAAGATTGCGATATCAAAAAAGAAGAAGAAGAAAAAAGTAAAGAGTAAAGAAATAATAGCTGTTGTGAAAAGGATAGAAATTTAGAAATTCTTTCTAATCCGTTTTGAGAGTAACACAATGTAGCAACCGTTATGGATTATAAAGAGAACTGTATAATTCGACACCGTTACCAATGCGTCTAGGAACAAACGATATCCGATATCGCGTATCGATATCGGTCCAATGTCGTTCGTTGACAATCGACGCTAAAGCCGGTAGCACCAATGGAACGTCCTTACGAACGAATCCGCCTCTTATCGTCGGAGAATATCCGAGCGTCCAATCGTCTCATAGTCGATTAATCAAAGAATAAATCAACATGGACCGAACGTGGCAAGGATCGAAAATGTAAACAAAAGCTAGATCACGTGGATACACATGTAGTACGTACATATATCGCCCTTGGGAGCGTTCGTTCGAATGGAACGACGATGTATCGATGTTTCTTCTCGTCATTCGATCGGACATTGACGCGGATACGTACGTACGTACGTATGTAGCAAGCGACATATATAGTATCAAATTATTATCGTCGACACCTCGCGAGTAGTCGTTCGTGCGGAAATTTCATCGACGCGGAATATATTCGAACGCGGGCTTTTAATCGGTAAAGCAAGAGATAGGATATATTACGTTTTGCTGTAATATCGAAAAAGCGTTAAATACGATAGATAGATAGATAGATAGATAGATAGATGGATGGATGGATGGATAGATAGGTAGGTAGGTAGGTAGGTAACGTAGGTAGAAAGGTAGTGTAACGTAACGTAATGTAACGTAATGTAACGTATCAGACACGATCCCGAACAAGGGCTGATCGAGTTGCAATCAAGCTGAAATCAATCGATGAAATCTTATCGTAATCGGCGCATGGAAGCATCGCTTTCCGGTATTTCGTTGAAGCAACAGCTAGCGGTGGTGGTTTATAGCGGTATTCGTTGTATAGTCGGTTTGGTGGGGTTGCTCGGTGAATTAGGGGTAGCGCGTGAACGAGAGAGAGAGAGAGAGAGAGAGAGAGAGAGAGAGGAGAGTGAGAAAGGTAGGGAGAAAGACAGAAATAGAACGGTCGAACGGTGGGGAGTCGGAAGAGAGAGGGAGAGACGGAGAACGGAAAGATGGTAGAGAGAGGGGTGGAGCGAAAGAAAGAAGGACAAAGAGGGCGATACGCGACGAGAACGGGATAGAGAATGTCTACAGTAGTAACGGCTGCGTATACGAGGTTTTAACTCGCGGGGAAAAGTCCGAGAGAGAGAGAGCACGAGCTTTCGTACTCTCAGTCGCGTGTGACACGCGGCCTCAGCTGCCACGCTTGGAAGCTGTCGGCGCGTTTTTCGCTTCCTCGAAGGCGAACGGACACGTTCGGAACACGAAGGGAACGCCAAAACGGATTAGACGAAGAAAGTGAAATTTAATTAGCGCGTTTAATTCGAAATATCGTTCGAAAAACGTTCAACTCGATACGTTTCTCGTAATAAAGTCGATGTCTTCCTGTTAATGAATCTTTCGACGATCGTTCGCGATCGAGTTATTCAAAGGAGAAAGTTCTTCAAGTTCAAGGAAAGAAGAAATTCGTCACAAAGGAGATAAGAAGGAAGGAAGGAAAGAAGGAAGGCATTAGAATCGAAGGAAGTAGAAAAGTTTTCTTCGAATCGTTAAGAAAAGTCGAGAAAGCAGGATAAATCCGTTTCGAATAGATTTTAATCGCGAGCTAAGGGTTATCAAAGTTTTCACACCGGTCTTTAAGTGGCTACGCGAGAAGAAGAAGAGGAAGAGGAAGAAGAAGAAGAAGAAGAAGAAGAAGAAAAAGAAGAAGAAGAAAGAAAGAAAAAAGGAGAAGGTGCAAAGAGGAAATCAAGAAAAATCGTGGGGAGTTTCGTTCGAAGGGAATCGAGTTCTCGCGGACAATGATATTCGTTATCGGACTTTGAAGGGAATAAGTTTTCTCGAAGAAAAAAAAGAAGAGGAAGAAGAAGAAGAAGAAGAAGGAAGAGAAAAAGAAGAAGACGAGAAACGGGAATGATTCGCGCGTGTCCAGGAAGAAAAATGTCGCTTGTCGAGACTTGACTCTCTCCTCTTCGCCTATGATACCTATCTAACGATCAAGTTTTCTTATGCGTCTTTCTAGCGAGAAGGAAGAACTTTACTGAAGATTTCGTCGTCGAGTGCTCTCGAAGAACGAAAACGCGATGAAGGGAAACGCAATTTCGAAGGAGAGAAGTTGGAGGATGAATCGCGGGGAATGAGTTTGCGTTTGGCGCCAAGTGTCGCGCGTCTAACCTTTGGTAAACTGTTGACGAGTACGACGAGTGCAAGGAGGACGGAGAGAAAGTCGTCGTCTGGTTGAAACGTTCCGGCTGCTGTTGTTGCTGCTGCTGCTGCCTCTAGAAACTCGTTATCGTGTTCCAAGTGGAAAGCGAAAGGGCGTCGATTACGAATACTTTGACGAATGTGCAAGAAGAAAATGACGTTCTGCCTTTTCTTCTACTTTCGTCAATCTTAACGCCATCGTTATATTCCTCTATTTTCATCGAATATAATATTTCTGTTGGAAGCTGACGGGTGTCTTTGAAGAATAGAGAGAGAGAGAGAGAGAGAGAGAGGAAGTTGGAAATCAAGAAAAGTCAGAGCGAAACTCTGAACGATCATGCGAGACAAATTTGCATTTGGTGTAAGTCGATGGATCGTTTTCTTCCCTCGAAGAAGAGACTCTAAAATGTGGAATGAGAATGACGCGTTAAACGTGTAGGACGTAGCGAGGATCTTGTAATCGGGAATCTCTTAAAGAATTCATCGGAGAAATTATTCATCAAGGATCTTCATTTTCTAGTAGCTATTTTAGATCGCGTCGATCGATGATTCGATACTAGGAACGACGATATCGGTGCTAGTTGTTCTTAGTTTTAATTAAGAAAACGTGAGAATGGCTCCATCTTATACATGCTTTAAATTCTTCAAATGGTTTCTATTTATGCAATTCAAATATACGTATAGTAGATACGCTCTCGTTCGATGAACTCACGTGCCCTTTTAGACTGCGATCGTTAAACGTCCGCTCAATGAAACTAATTTTTCCTCTTAAGAACGACATTAAAATAGAAAAGAAAGATGTTTTTACTTCCACCGAGTGAATAATTTTGTCGCGAGGAGTTTTCTAATTTTGGATCTACGCGGAATGGTCGAGGCGTTGCCGAAATTAAAAATCCACCGACTCTCGCGATATTTCTCTTTCCGTCGACGTTGGATCCCTTAAGAAAATCATTGATTTTCCATGAATTTTAATATCTTCCTGCATTATACATCGATCGATCAAATAACGAAATTAGATTTGAACGTAGACGTCATTTTATAACGTACGGAAAAAGAAAAAATATATAAATCGATCGGTAATCGTTAATTCGCTCGTGGCGATCGATACGCATAGATGATGGAACGTAGGTGGTAAAGACGGGCAACGTAATTAAATTCAAGGTTTCGACAATAATTCATACTCGACTTTATGGTAGAAACGCAATAAGGAGAAGTGTCGTTTGTACAACGTAATTTCCAGTCGGGCGTCCCGGACATGCACGAGACTCTATCCAACTTTCCGGAACAGTTTGGGGATGGACCGAGGAAGCCGGAAATAAAGGCGGAAATGCCAAAGGAGTCGGATAGAACCACGGACAACTTGAAGTGCGGCTGGTTTTGGTTCAGGCCAATTTATTTGCAGAAATTCCGGACGGCCAAGTGGGCGCTCTTTTGGTTATGCTGGGCTGGGGCTATGCAAGGTTGGTATATATAATTCCTCTGAACGTTGCAATAATTAATTATTCCGCGATTTCGCAAATTCAATAGGATAAATAATTATTTATTAGACTTTGGGAAATAAATAGAAATAAATTCTTGGCCTTTCGAAGAAAATTTACGGTATGTTTGGAAAGGGAGGTTTGGGAATCAGTTCCGGAATGTTGATTCACCGACATAATTTCTCAACGGCATCGACATCGTCGACATCGGGAACGAGAGGTGGTGGTCGGTGGAGGTCGACGTTTGGTGCCGCTAATAGCCACGCATTCGAATGCAATTTCGAAGCTTTCGTGGAGGGCCGTGAGTAGAGGCGAGAGAGCGAGAGGGAGGAAGGGTGAGCGACGATAACCGGAAATCGAGTTTTCCGCCAGGATAGCAGGTGGGGGAAGGGGGATGGGAAGGACGGGTCGTTTGGATGGAGAAGAAAGTTCGACGAAAGGAAACTGCGTGTTAGAGTGTAGTCGGGCCGCGGAAAACCGAGATGAGAGAAAGATGAGAGATGGAGTGCTTCGAAGAATAAAGAAAAGAGTAAAGAAAGAAAAAGGAGAGAGAGGGAAAGAGAACAAGCATGAAGTACTTAGTTTAAATAAATTTGTTCGGCCCCTTTAACGCGATCGTAGAGCGACAAAAGAAATCGTTCTCGAGATTCCTGCCTTCTCTTCGACGATAGAATTGAACAAATTGTTGGACAATAGACTGCTCGGGCAGTCCCTTGAGCGACGTAGGACCGCGGACGATTTTATTTACGTCTACGTAGGTTCGTAGGTGTGTACGCTTTGTGACGTTCGATGCACGATGTAATACATGCATATGTACGTGCGTGCGTTCGTTCGTTCGTTCGTTCGTTCGTTCGTTCGTTCGTTCGTTCAACACACGTATACACTCGCGTTTGATCCGTACGCTCAACGGAGAAACAAATCGTTGAAAGTACGAGCGCGTATGCAGAGAGAAAGAGCATTGGAGAGCGTCGCGTCGGCTTTAATTAAAATTCTCTATTAGCGGGTACAATGCGCGATACGAAGGTGGTTAATTTTCCGGATAGCCGCCCTACCGGATACAACGGTACTTAAGTCGGATTCTCGCTCAGTTACGAGCGATCGCGAGCGCGTTAATTATCGATGAGCACCCTGAGAATTAGTAAGGGGAAGTCACTTTTAAAAGGAATATTGGGCACATCTCACACTCGCCTGTGTATACACGCACACTATATACGTATACAATACACGTTCTTAGGCACATCATGTCCGTTTTAAGATCATCTTTCGTACGACGAGAGTACGTCCAATTTGTCCTGGCATATCGATCGATCCTGGCAACGATTCGATTCCTTTCATTACACTTTCCTTTCTCTCCCTCTTTTTCTGTTTCTCTCGGTCCCGGTAGACGATCCTTTATCAAAGAATCGCAATGAAAGAAGCGAGAGTTCCGTCATTTCGAGCGTCGTCGTGTCGCGTCGCGGGATACACGGTTCGTAATTATCCTTCCGCGTGTTCCCGTCCTCGGGATATCTTTGAACTCGCATCGTTTTTTCCTTTAATTATCATCGCCGTGTCAGAGGCATACCGAATCGCAAGTAGGATACGTCAAAAGTAGTTACCAACGGAACGCAAGAGAGAAATGGTTTTTCATATCCGATTTCATGTTTTCCGAAGAGTCGTTCAGTTATACGTCGGGGCATTGCATTAATATTAAACAACGTTTTAATGAATTTTCCTCGTCTTCTGGCCGTCTCATCGAGTTTGAGATAGACAAAGAGAGGAAATCAGAGTCGGCCGAGAAAATTAACGCGGACGATAATAAAGCGACAAAATTGACTGCGTTTGATAACGATTTTGGACGGTTTCTTTTGTCTCTTCATTTTTTCGTTTGTTTTTATTCCTTTAATAAAACATAAGGGTGTAACGCTTCGATTTGGTTGGGCTTGGAGCGAGATAAAAATAAGGGATACGGTGTCAGACTCCATCATGAAATTTCTTCAAGGTCCGTGAACGAAATTGGAAGTAGATAGTTTGTTCGTCCGTCTACGATGATCGGTTCCGACTGGTAAACATTGGAAACTCGAATCGTCGAAAACTCCTCGCACCCTCACGATCTTCCCTGTGCTAACTGCATTCTCATCCATCCTCCAGCCGGGCTCCGATTTTATTACAAAAAGTAAGGCAACGGAGAAAGGTATTCTTCCACCGTGAAAAGCTTTTTTCCAAAGACTTTCTCTCGTCAAATCGGCAAACGCTTTTCGAAGATTTCAAAAGGTAAACTCGAACCCGCGTCGATTTACTTACCGAACTTTTTCAATTCGTAAACTAAATCGGTATTCCATCGAGTAAAAGAGGAAAATGGAAAGAAGTAAGGAGCAAAGGCGAAGGAAGCTTGTAAATCGCGTGAAATAATTCGGCACGCGAGGAAGAGATGATACGCATAAGTTTCACGTTTGCATGCATAAACGATAAGGCTTATTTCGTACTCGTAACTTTTTTTCCTTTTCTTCGAAAGCCATCGGACTACGGCGAGACTTCTTCTTCTCCTTCTTTCTTTCTTTTTTCCAGGTATGGTCGTCAACGGCTTCGTGAACGTCGTGATAACGACGATCGAGAGGAGATTCGGTCTGAGATCGTCTCAAACTGGATTGATCGCCGGTGGATACGACATCGCGAGTTTTCTTCTACTCGTGCCGGTCAGTTATCTCGGTGGTCGTTCGAAGGCATCGAAACCCAGGTTGGTTTATGCAACATCTACGTCCGACGCTTCTTTCCATTCTGGCACGATTGTCCTACGTATTAATATTAATACCTATATCGCTTCCACCTCAGCGATTGTCATAAATATTAATATTTCCGCCAGACGAGCAGACGTTGATCTCCATCCTTTTCCCTCGCTTATCGACGACTCAAAATCACCTTCTCCGTCATCCTTCGTTCGGTGCTATCGTTACGCTATCGTTTCTATCGAAAGCGAAAAGATTTCCGTTTCTATCGGAAGACTCGATCCCGACGCGTGTTGAAAATTTGGACGATTTCGAAGTATTTATTACTCGTTCGCAGGTACATCGGCGTTGGCGTTCTAGTCTTAGGTTTAGGAAGTTTACTCTTCGCGTCGCCTCATTATCTGGTCGGTCCCTACAGAGGTGGTCAACAATCGGAAAACGTATGTCAAAGGGCGAACAACGCGTCCACCACGCGTTCGGTAAGTTGCCGACATTTTTTTACGACTCGATAGGACGATGTTAACGACGTTAGAATCGTTGAAACGTTCAGGTATCGTGCAGTGATATTAATGGAGAAGCCGACGAACAGCAGGAACCTTACAGCGGAATGTACTTAATCATTTTTTTGTTGGCCCAACTTTTACACGGCGCCGGAGCAGCGCCATTTTATACTCTCGGTGTCACTTACCTGGACGAAAACGTCTCGAAGAAGATGTCCTCGGTGTATTTAGGTGAGACACCGTCCAGCATCAACTTCCCTTCTCTATCGATCCATCGTCATTTAATACATAACTCGATACACTTTGGACAGGTATCTATTACACAATGGCGGTGATAGGACCTGCTTTGGGGTACGTGGTCGGTGGGGAACTTTTAAAACTCTATACAGATTTTATCATCGTCGATCCATCCACGTAAGTACTTACATTTATTTCCTTTCTTATTCTACGTTATAATAGTTTTCACTTTATTTGTTCGTCGTTCGTCCAGTCTTTTGTTATTAAAGAGCTCGTCGACTCTAGCTCGCACGTGTGCGGTGAACTTGGCTAAGAGAAACGAAAGAAAGAGAAAGAGAAAAATAGTAAGAGAGGAAGAGAGAGAGAGAAAGAGAAAGGTGTAACCGAGATAGATGTTCCATCGATATTTGTCGCCTCCTGTTGCCACGATAAACGTTTTTCGGGCTCTTTGCCCGAGTCGCTCGAAGGTATGTTTAGCCGGGCGACAGCGCAACTTTATTAAATTCTCGCGAGGATTTATCGGCAGTTCGTTCCGATCTATCCGATGGCGCGCACTAGAATGCACATACGTGTCCCTTCACGCTCACATATCAACCTAAACGCGAATAGAATCGACCGAGAGAGAGAGAGAGAGAGAGAGAGAGAGAGAGAGAGAGAGAGAGAG
>NC_057693.1:4870523-4878391 GCF_014466175.1 Vespula pensylvanica
AGAGAGAGAGAGAGAGAGAGAGAGAGAGAGAGAGAAAGAGAGAGAGAGAGGATACACGTGCACCGTGCACGCGTCGAATATTTCGACGAGTGTAACACACCACCGTTCCGGTGGTATGCAAATACGAATATTTTGGGCGCATTAACTCGACTATTTGGGACACACCTGTTTCATTGCTACGCATGAGAAAATTCTATATCGCGAGGAAAATTAAATAGTAAATTATCGCGTGATTTATGAATCGTTTCGATCAAATATTCTATATCGTAGAGAAATAATCGACGACGTAATGCATCCTTGACATTAACCGCAACGTTTTAGTACGATTAAAATTATGAGAATCTTGGAACTCTCGCTGTTAGCCGTCAGTGGCATCTCTCGCGTTGCGTCAGACCTTTCTAAAAATGCAAAGACACGACCGTGACACGAGAATCGCACCGTTATAAATATCCCTTAGGACCATTAGACCGTATAATGGGCCGAGATTAATAGTGCATGTAATCCCGTGGATATATATCCCATGGGGAAAATGTCAAGCGGTGAGCCAATGTTTGACGATGACGGCGATGTTACCCTTCAAAACTGTCAGTTCATCCCCCGACACTTAGGGCACAATCAAGTTCCATTTGTCTATTCGGCTTCCCGTCCTCCTCGTTCGCCCTTCATCGAAACCCTTCGAATCGTCTCTTCCACACACCCCCTCCCCCGTTCCCCGAACCCCTTTTTCACTCCCACCGTTTCTCCCGACGTTATCGTTGAGTCACTCTACACGATGTTCCGTGAGAATCGAATTAATGGTCACTCGTTTGCCGACGATGTCCTCTTTTTTCTTTTTCTTTTTTCTTTTCTTCTCTCTCTCTCTCTCTTTCTCTTTCTTCCTTCTTTTTTCACGTTTCACTCGTAAATTCGACCGAATAATCGAATCTTCAGATTCGTAATCGCACGACTTTTACGTTTCGAAACTTTTGGAAAACTTCTATCAGCGGATTATTCCTGAATTCTTCCAAGTCTTTTCGTACAAGTTTCAAGAGTCGAACAGTCGTTTGGAATTCCGAGTACAAAGGAGGCGTATCCTTGCTTGAGAACCGTCGAGGTTCTTTATTTGAAAATGACGTTCGAATATTAAACACGCGAAATGCAAGGAGAAAGAGAGCGTGGTAGTTCGGTACAACGCGTTTATTTAAAAAATATTTGCCAAAGAGCTGGGATGGAGATCGGAGGGACGACTGCTTCTTCTTTGAAATCCGTTACCCGCGAATCATTGAAGACGAAGTGTACAGAAGCCACGTGCCGCGACTCGCTTTATTCCTTGCCTTTCAAAGGACCTCCGAGGTTTATATTATAGACGTAGCCTTATAAAGCGCGGAGTAAGCGCGTTTATTTTCGCGTGTATACCCACCGTACGAACTTTCTCTTGTCTTAATTACGAATTTATACTTTTAAATTTAATCGCTTTATCACGATAACCTTGGACTTTCATCGCTTCGAAAACATTAATTCAAATATTTCATTCCCACGATCATTAAACAGTGATATTTTCGATAAAGTTAGATTAGATATTCTACGACACTCGAATCGTCGATCGATAACTAACATCGATTTGACTACTTCGTTACGAGAGAAAACATATAAAGATCTATGTATAAAATATGCGTGTACGTACGATCTAAGATCGAGATAATATCTTCTATCTATGGTCGACGAGAAAGTTGAAAGACGAGTGTTGGTGTTACGAAAAAAAAAAAGGAAGAACAAAAATGAAAAATAAAAAAGAGAAAAGCAAATGAGATTCCTATCGTAATGTTAATGATAAATCTCCGATGGTGAGTTATACGAGTTGAAATTAAATTGGATGTAGTACCATCGTAAATCTCGGGATTCTAATAAGTTACGGAGTTCGAGTTGTCGTTCCGCGTTGTCTACTTGAAAACTTCTGAAGCAAGAAATTATTATGGTAAATTGGATGAGCACGGGCACGGGTATAGGCATGGGCACGGCCACGGGTACGACGGGCACGGGCGCCCACGCGCAAGAAAAGACAAAATAAAGATGGAGAAAAATGGCGTAATATAGGGTGGCAAGAACGGGAAGGTGAAAGAGTAGGAAAAAAAGTGGTCTGAAGGAGGCCGAAATTAAAATGCACAGTTTTACGTTGAAGACCGTATAGGTTGGTATATCGTTCGTGAAGAGTCTCGGAACTACGGATTTAGAAAGTTTTCATCGGCGTTACGAGTAATAACGAGAATGGTTAGTTGTTTCCTCGTTTGATATTGCTCCTCGCGAATCGAGGCCGAGCAAATTTCTTAGCAAACTAAACATCTCGTCGATTTATCACCGATATCGATACAATGAATTAATTATTAATATTGCCGACGCAAATACCGATTGTAAATCCGATATTATTCTTTTGTCGAGCGATACGATAATACGATTGTATTAAAAACAAAAAAAAAAAAAGGAAAGAAAAAAAAAGAGGCCGTCTCGGCGATGACGAAATAGATTAAATAATTTCGTAGTACGTAACTTAATTAAACGATCAATTCCGGTCGCCTCCATATGGACGATATATTCAGCGGTGAAATTTGAATATCGTCCGACTAAAGGACACTCTGACAGAAACGGTAAATTACCCGTGGGAGCTTTTCCACACGTAAAATGGGTATTTAATTAATTGTTAACTAACGAACGGTTTTGTCGTATACCGTATATCTTTTCTCCCTTTTTTTTGTTTCTTTTTATTTTTTCTTTTGTTAAAAATACCTGAACGTATATGGCCATCTTGAATAAAATGTTTCGTCGATTCAATCTCGCTGTTCCTTTTATTACGTTAGCTAATCAGTCAACTAATCTGATTCGTATCAATCGACGTGCACGGTGTTTAAATGAAAAAAAATCGGACGAGACTGCAAGGCAGCTGTTGCTTCGAACGTAAATTTCTCAGGCTGCATAATTAAACGCACGGCTGGTGATAGCAAATAAAACTCTGCAGTACTGCGGCCAAATGAAAGAAACTCGTATTAAATGCGCGAGCACAGATGGTGCAAAGAATCGACGTTGAGGCGAACGTCCGCTCGCCTATTATTATATTATCGAAGCAAACGTGACGGATTCAAAAGGTCGTGACCTTGGGAGGGCGAATGACAGTTCGAAGAAATCGAAGAAAAAGAGATCAAGTTGGTTAAGAAATGATCGAGTAGTTAGTCAGCCCTTTCTAAGCGATCAATCACCCTCTCGCGTTCTGGCTTCTCTTAGATAAAAGATTCGAAATGGAAACTTGTGCTCGTTGACTTCAAAAAATCGATGAAAGATTATTTAATCCTTTTAGTATTTCATTGAAAACGACGCGTCCACGATTGACGACCGTGCGAGGAATGCTTGAACAAAAATTGTCAAAAAATACTTCTTATAAATGATTCTTATGAGAAAATGGATAAATAAATAAAAAAAAAATAAAAAAAATCCTAATACATTCGACGGTTAGATATTTTAGGCACAAAATATAAAAATCATGAATCTTCGAAGCTTACGTTGGACAGCTTCCAACTAAAACTACCGGAAAGATGTAGCCGAGGAGTTATGCAACAGTTATCCGAGGCGAAATTGATTACTTTTTAGTAATAAAGAAGAAACGCGAGCGTTTCTGATTTTGTTTAAACTAACGAAAAAGAGAAAAAAGAGAAGAGAAAGAAAACAAAGGACAAGAAACATTTCTGCAAAAAAAAAAAAGGAAAAAAAGGAAAAAGAAAGAAAAACAAGAAAAATTCCTCACTTCCACGTTTAATGCGTCGAACGTGATCGTCCGAAGAGAATACTTTCTTTGATTTTTCATCGAAACAGTAGCCAGAAACTTAAATAGCTAGGAGAGGATGGAAACGAAGAAACTCCTCGTAGAGAACGAGGATAGTCCTTTTCTCCTGGATATCGTTAAGTGTATGTGCCACGTTTAATTTCGCAGGCAAATGAAAAGTTTCACGGGAACTGTAGCAGATGCTCCTCCTTTCCTACTGGCCAGCACTCGAGCCTTCGAGGCTTTCTTGCAGGACGTAGGTACACTTCTCTTTTCTCCTTCGCTTTCTACTATCTCGCATGCGAATTTCAACGGCGAATAGTCGTATCGTGATACGGAGAATAGATGAGGAAGATAGGAAAGTAGATAAAGAAGGATAGTAATTACGTTTGCAGAAAATTGCTAGGATCTTATCGAGTTGAATTATCGAAGCAGTTAAGAAAAAATTTGACTGCTATCGAAATGAACGACGAGATCTCTCTCTCTCTCTCTCTCTCTCTCTCTTTCTCTCTCTTTCTCTCTCTTTCTGTCTCTCCTTCTCTTTCTTTCTCTCTGCTCGTCTCTGGAAGAGATCACAGAGTGCGTAGCTTCTCGTCGTAGTAATTAGTTGGAGAAGCCAAGCGAAACTCAAACGGCAGGAAATGTGTTCTTCGCCTATACGGCAATACGATTTATCGATTTCTCCTCTTTCGTCCTTATCATCCTCCTCCCACGTTGACTGTAAATGTCCACGAAAATCCTTTAATCCCCCGATTGGTATCCGACGCGATGTAATGCGACAAAAGCGAAGGATTTTGTCGGTGGGAAGAGTGAAAAAAGGAAAGAAGAAAAAAGAAAGAAAAAAGAAAAAAAGAACAAAAAAAGAACAAAAATCATATGATTACAGAATCGGATTAACTCCGGATAGCAACGTTTGGGTAGGCGCATGGTGGATAGGTTTTCTGGCAGCTGCAGTTATTTGCTTTGTTATCGCGATACCGCTTCTGGCATTTCCTCCAGCTTTACCGGGTACGACGACAAATTTCAAACTTACCTATGACCATTACAGGGATCACTTTTTGCCGATGTGCTTTTTACTATCTCTCTCTCTCTCTCTTTATCTCTCTCTCTCTCTCTCTCTCTCTCTCTCTGTCTCTCTCTATCAAAGTAACTTTTAATATCGTTTTTCTATCAATGCGAATCGGCAAAAGTGATTCTCGTGAAAAGATCGCCAACAGTCGTGACACTCCGATCGTTTTCTTTTTCAGGTTCGGAAGAATTGGCTAAAGAGAGAGTATCCGAGGCACACGCGAAACCAAACAAATCCTCGGCTCGTGAACCTGGAGAGGCCTTTTCGAAAATTCGCGAACTACCACGTGCCATGACGGAATTGCTGACCAATCCTGCGTTCTTCATGCTAAACTTGGCGGGTGCCAGTGAGGGCTTGCTTATAGCAGGTTTCGCTGCTTTCCTACCAAAACTGATCGAAAATCAATTTAGCGTCAACGCCAGCTCAGCCGCGTTATTGATGGGTGAATACATTTTGCATTTGCTTTTTTTTCTCCCATCCTTTTTTCTTCTCCCTCTCCCTACTCCCCTTTCATCATCAACATCACCCCTAAAAAAAAAGAAAAAAAAAACAAAAAATATGGGGAAAAAAAAAAGAAACGCAACATTCGCACGACGCGAATCCTTTTCGCTAAACCGTCAACTGCAAAGGCACAGCAATTTTATATCGACGAGCGATCAAAACGCTATTATAACTTTTTACCTTGATCACCGGATGTCAAAGCGAGAGAGAGAGAGAAAGAGAGAAGGATCGCTGTTTTTACTCCGCTTAACGACGCTCCTTCTCATCCTTTGTTTCAGGATTGGTGACGGTGCCCGCTGGCGGTGGTGGCACGTTCCTCGGTGGTTATTTGATAAAACGTTTGAATTTATCTTGCTCCGGTATTTTGAAATTCTGTCTCTTCTCCACGGCCGCTTGTATAGTATTCACCCTCTGTTTTGCACTGAGCTGTCCGAATTTGAATTTCGCCGGACTCACCGTACCTTATCATTCTCTTACAAAGTACGTATCTCTTGAGATTCTTGTGTTATACTTGTAAAATCAGAGAAAAAAGAAAAAAAGAAAAGAAAAGAAATAATTTCATTCGGTTCGATTTACTTTCGAGTTATTCATAACCGCGTTCTCTGTGTTATTGGAAATTTAATTTTGTTTCCTTTTTCCGACATAAAAAAATTGAATGCTTCGGCATATATATTTCGATTGGCCAGTTAGTCGCGTTTTTGGACCATGAAATTTTTTTTGTCCATCCTCTCGAAACTCGACGTAATTTTATTTATCCGTAAGCTAAAAGTAAAGCGTCGCATCAAATTTTCCGGAATAGCGCGCACGGCCAACGTTAAAATCGATTTCGCAGGAGCCCCGGAGAGAATCGCGGCGACGCGACTTAAAATACCTGACTATTCGATTACCGTCAGATTCAATTAAGATTTACTACAACGTACACCGGGAGGTTGTCATTTTCATTAATCGTTCGCAAGAGATACTTATAATAACCGAGGCCCTTATACGGGTCGCGTTATCTTTGAGAAAACGCTTTTTACTATTTTTATTCCTTTTTTTTCCTTTTTAATGTATCACCTACATTACAGAAAATCGTTATCGTTGGAAGACTCTTGCAACAGTGCCTGCGGATGCTCTAGGTCGGAATTTAATCCTATTTGCGGCATCGATGGACTGACTTATTACTCACCGTGCCACGCTGGATGTTATCAGGAAATATCGATGAACGACGTCAAAGTAAGTCGAATCTATATCTTACAGATAATAACGAAATAATTTTATTAAAATTTAATCGACCGACCGTTCGAATTTAATCGGTCGATCGATCGCATTAAGAAAACGAGTTTCTACGTCGAAGTAAAAGAAAAAGGAATTTACGTGTTGACAGGTGTACGCGGATTGCAGTTGCATTCAGGGTACGGCCAAAAATTTGACGATGTTAAATAGCAACGAGAACGTCACTTACGAAGCCGTAAACACGACCTGCACAAGCACCTGTTCTTATCTCTGGCTCTTCGTCGTTCTCGCTTTTTGTAACATGTTCGTAACCTTTCTCTGTACGATGCCGGCTCTATCCTCGACCCTCAGAGTCGTACGCGACGATCAGAGATCTTTCGCTCTTGGTATACAATGGATAAAGGTTCGAATTCTCGGCACGATACCTGCCCCGATGGTGTTTGGCGCGCTCATCGACGAAACTTGCATCCTGTGGCAAGAGAATTGCGATGGAAGAGGGGCCTGCCTCGTCTACGACAATTATTACATGAGCAGGTTCGTCTCTGGTTCGTAACAATCGATTCGTTCGACGTATTGCTTCTCTTGAAACTTTACTTAACCGAAAGGGATCTCGAAATATCGAAAACTGGTAAAGGAACGTAGACTTATCTATAGACTATACGATATATTTTTGAATTTCTTCGCGAAAGTAGCAGGTATCACAACTCCTCCGAGGATAGCAACATAAAACCGAATGTTTCCACTTTGGTGTATCGGCTCCTTCTGTAAAATGTAACAAAACTCGACGTGACCTTTTGACAGAACCAATCCAATGTATCCGATATGATCGAACGAAAGGAGAAACAGAGCAACCGTGTTCATCGATTATCCGTATCTGTTTCAGCTACATGCTGGCACTGGCTTTTATCGGCAAAGCCGCCTCCCTCCTTTTCTTTTTCTTAGCCTGGTGGAGTTACATTCCTCCGGTAAGCAAGACGATCGGTCCAAATTCTCGACAGGAAGCCACTGCCGGTGCAAATATATCATTGGTACCAAACGACGCCTCCAACGATCTTCAACTAACACCAGCCACGATCACTCCTATGATGGATGCATAGATTAACATCCGATGCGATATGAGAAGAATATCATCGACAAATTCGAGCACGCTTGCGTGCAAGCTAATAATAAATGTGATAACATTTTCTACGAAACGCGCTGCGAGTTGATACTTACGATAATCTCAATTCGTATTTTACGTCGTCTAAGCTCTTATTTCTTTTAAAAATCGTTATTGTCCTCTTTCGAACATTTATA